>NC_141550.1:70482500-70642500 GCF_021556685.1 Rattus norvegicus
CTCTCACCAAGGTCATAAAATGCTCTTCCAAATATGCTAAGGAACAGAATGGGACAGGAAAGAGTGAAAGGCATGGGCTGCAAACTCAAGAGATGTTCAAAGTTTGGAAGCAGCGATTTTAAAAACCTAAAGGGGGAGGAAGGGATAAACAGAGAGATGCCCACATGCTCAACCATCCTGGTGTGTTTCTTTTAATATTTAATGTGCATGGCATTTCCTCCCTTAAAAACATAAACCGCCTCCTACTGATGATCCCCAATGACTTAACGTTGATTCTGCTTCTGTAAAACACACTCGTAAATCTCTCCTAATCACACCTGAGACTCATCACATCGGAGCTGCCAGACACCACCTCCCATGTATCAGAGGGACTGAGCTCTATGCTGGTAGAATAACAAGCACCCTCAAGTGTGCACAGGTCTGTGAAACTAACCGATGAACTATTTGCCACTTACTCCATATATTGATACAGATCAGCTTCTGTCTCGGGTCAGTGACAGGAATATGAAGTCTCTGGCTGTCTATCCTTCCTTCCTTTAGTAATGAAACCTTTCTCCTGGGAGAACTTTGTAATGGGCTTATTCTAAATACCCTGTCCCTGAGTACTTGAGAAACATAGGTAGTTGTATATCTGTGTTTAGCTGATAGTTATATCCTATTCTCTGGGCAAACTGAGCAGTTCAAAGCAAATCGCACAAGCATTATAGGAATAGCATTTGGAATAAAAAATAAATAAAATAAAATAAAATAATTAAAAATAAAATGCTGAGGGGGTTGGGGATTTAGCTCAGCGGTAGAGTGCTTGCCTAGCGAGCGCAAGGCCCTGGGTTCGGTCCCCAGCTCCGAAAAAAAGACAAAAGAAAAAAAAATAAAATAAAATGCTGAGTGAATCGCTCTCTTCTGGTTTGCAACATAACATGGTTTTTCCTATTTTCCCACCCTATGCAAGCATAACAAAACAAACAGCAAAGCAAACTCCAGCCACTGGAAACGGCACAAACCTCCAGCCACGCTGTGAACCCAGGGACAGCCAGGCTCCTGTCAGGTCCATTCCAGTCTTCCCAATTACCCAGGTCGAAGATCAGACAAACAACATATTTTATTGCTCTACTTTATATTGTGTTTTTCAGCCTTTAGGAAGCACAATCCTTACTAATGAATAAAGTACCCAAGCTTCCAGTGGGCTTCCCAATACTTTCCTTGATGTTGAGGGTCAAATTCAATGCAGTTCTGAGAGTAACAGCCTGTGTCATGTTTCATATAGTAAAAATCACTTATGCATGTAATTAACTCAATAACTGAGTTCTGTTTGGGGGGTGCTTTTGAAACAGATTTGCATAAAAGTTCAGGATGGCTTCGACTGTGTAACTGAGGCTCACGTTGAGCCACTGATTCTCCAGCCTTTCCCTCCTAAGTGTTGGATTACAGACATGCCCTGCTAAAGGGTTCTTACTGGGACCTAATTGTCAAGAAAAAGAAAATCAGGGCTGGAGGGGTGGCTCAGTGGTCAAGAGCACTCACTGTTCTTCCAGAGGTCCTGAGTTCAATTCCCAGCAACCACATGTCTTACAGCCATCTGTAACAGGATCTGATGCCTGAAGACAGCAACAGTATACTCATATATATACATATTTTTAAAAAGAAAAATATGAAAATTTATATACATATACATATATATATATCACATAGCCTGTACATGCAAAATATTTTCAATGTTTCTACACATTAAATCTGCCTGTTTATTCTAATCTCACACCCAAGAAACAGATTGTGTATTATGCTCCATTAAAAAAAAAAAACTATGTGGTTTCAAGTCATTTTTAAAATGTCTAAACATGATGTGTTTATAAAAGTTTCCTTAACTTACTTCCTTCAGCGTCTGCTATTGGAATTGATAATCATAATAAAATGACTAGCAGCTAGAAGTAAATCTCTGTAAAAACCAAATGTGCTTTTTATTTTCTGAAATAAATAATTTTTTATTTTTTATTTTGTTTGTGTGTGTCTACTGGGTGTGTTTATATATGCACTACATTTCAGCAGGGACCCAAGAAGGCCAGAAGAGGGCTTTGGGCTCACTGCAAATGGGGTAACATGGGTTTGTGAGTGGCCTAACGTGAACGCTGGGGACAGAAACATGGTCTTCTGCAAGAGCAGCAAATGCTCTTAACTGATAAGCCATCTTTCCAGTCCCATGTCCTATTTTATTTTAATTATTATAAACGCACATGGAACATTATGGCCACAATTAAAATATACTGGATCACCATATCAGCAACAAAAGTGACTAGATTCTTAAAGTCTCCCTAATTTATACATCACGGTGCAGCTGGACTAAACAAATCTCTGTCCAGAAGAAAATCCCTCCTTTACTTTCCTCTGCCTAAAACACACACACACACACACACTGTTTCCCCTTTCCACTGGCTGGCTGATTTCCCAAAAGAAATCAGAAGCAATATACAGAATGTAATCTCATACTAGAAAATTACATTTACGAAAACTCTAAGGTTTATTCGGGGTCTCTCATCTTCTGCCTGGCAGGGCCAGTCATTCTTGTGTGAAGTATTCGTGCTGGTGCTTTCTTAAATCTGTGGGGCCTCTGATTCAAGGGAGCTGCCTTGTGACATCATAAAGGATCATCACATGTGTCATATCAGCTTGCTAGAGAGAATAGAAGAGACCTTCATAAATTCTCCCTTTGCACAAGAAATTCTTGCCACTTCCCTCCTGTAGCTTGCAAAATGGCTTAAGGACACATTGGATTGTTGTGATTCTAGGAGTGCAAAACACATCTGCTAGAGACTGAAACAAGTTTTTCATTCCTGGAGTAAGATGTCAATCATCAGATGCTCTTTACAGACTCTTGTAGTAGAGACAGTATTTTATTTTTTGCCAGATATATTCTCCTTTTTATGTCAGGAGTTTGGGTTTCTTTTCTTTTTCTTTTTTCCTTTGAGTATTATTACCATGTCTTCTACATTCTTCAAAGTAATAATAGTGGTATGAAATTTCTGCAAGCTTATGTTTCACATATGTACAAGTTCAAAGTCCCACATTTTAGCCTAAGAACAGAGTCCTGTTTGCAGATAGCTCAGAGCTATGCATGCATTAACACCATGCACCTATCTTACTTGTTAGGAATTTGTCCTTAAAATGTAATTATCTAAGAAGCCTGGATTGCACTATACAAGAAATTAAAAATGTGCAAAATAAATGTAAGAAATGTCACACTATGAAAGCAAAGCCAAAGCCTTTTATTACACTTATACTACTCAGTCTGATTTAGATAACACACTTGTGTCTAAAACCTCAGACCAACAATAATCAGAAGCCATCCCCAGACAAGGAGCATTCCCAAGAGAAAAACCTCTCCGACTTCCCAGAGGATTTGTTTCCAGAACGTTCTCCAATGACCACTTCATTTGTCGCTCTAACACGATGACACTGATGTATGGCCTCTTAAGAAACATAGAGTATCCCCAGGTCTGAGCCTTTTATTTTTGCTAATTTGCATTATTAGGGCTTTACCCTTCCCCAGACACACAAACACTGTTGTGTCTGGTGTTATCTCCCACCCGCAGCCTTTCCGTGAGCATCTGAAGAACACCCCAGAACAAGGATTGAACGTAACTCCTGTGTGTACAGCTCACCACAATGGCTACCAACCTATGGGCTGCAAAGGAGAAAGCTTCATACGGAAAGAAAGTAAGGGAAACTTGGGAAATAGGTTTTTGTTCTGTAAGGCAAGTTGTATGGAAAGTCGGTTGTCAACCATCTTCCTGTTTTCTCAGATGTCTGCTGCTATCCAGTTTGTAAAGCATAATCCCCTTGCTTTCTTTTCTTCAAAAAAAATTTGTTTTTCCCACCTCCTTCCACATTTTTCAAAGGATGTTTATGTTTATTATGGTACCTACGTCATCACCAGGGTCTCTCCGCTCCTAGAAAAACCAGTTTAGACCGGCCTGCGCAGGCTACCTTCCAACATCTATGCTTTCACATTAGGAAGTCTGTCATAATTCTACCCCTGAACAGTGCTTTACTCTTCTCCAATACAAAGGGGTCAGTCGCTCTTCTTGTAAGGTTACTGTAGGGAACGGATGTGGCACAGACAGCTACAGACAGTCAATGTATATCAATTATAGTAGATTAACTCCAATATTGGCTCAAATTATTACTATATAGAACACAATGGAGAACCCACTCAACAAAAATTAGGATTTAACACTTAGGAATGCACACATGCACTGCACAACACACACACACACACACACACACACACACACACACACCAGCTCTGGAATACAGATTTAAAAGTGATGAGATTGTGTCAATAAAACAGGGATGCATCTGAAACCCAGTAGATATAAAAAAAATCATCGTGGCCCATATGCTTGTATCACAGATATTACCTACAAAGTACTTCCTAATTACAGAAGAAAGAAATCGCATGACACATCCACAGTGACACTATCTCAAGGCACTCTAGAGATGTCACCAATGAGAAAGCCCAGGAATTTCACACTTCTTGACATACCGTAAGTAGATCTGTCCACACATAATGCGTTGACTCACAGAAGTGCATTCACTGCGAATTTAAACATGACAATAGAAATGAAACAAACCAAAATAGGGATCGCTCTACACACGAAATTAGAAAAATCAACCTGAAGTTTTCCAAGTATTATTGTGATGATTGTGATGATGCATGAAATTCCTGAAAAGGGGGGGGGGTTGCTTCCTTTAGCTTATAGGGGTGTGAAAATGCAGTAATAGGTCATCAGTTTGATCCCAGGCTTCTGAAAACCTGTTACGAATACACGCTGGAGACATCTAGGACATTTCCACAGGTTCAGAGAATTGCATAATGTTATCATAACTTGTGACGTTCCTTTTCTTTGGTACCTGACTCCTTTTGCTAGACACGGTATTCCCACAGTGTGGTTGGGATCAATAACTCAACCCTTTCTGTGGTTGAACCATAGTCTTCTGTGGACAGACTATATTTTATTTACCCATTCATCTTTAGCTAGGATTTGGCTTATGTCAGCACTGCTCTTATGAGTCCAGCGAGATCACATTTCTGCATGGAAATATTTCTCAATTCTCTTAAGTATATGCCAGTGAGCTACTGAGTCACATGACACTATTGTCATTTGCAAACTGTTACTACACTACGAGGAAAATCTGAGGTCTCCTCAGTGTGTGCTGCCACTTGACCTCTTGTTTAGGGTCATGCTAAGAGAATAGAAGTATAGGTCACTGGGTTTGAATTTTTAGCGCTGTGGTAATTAGCAATGGTGACACTCTTATCCTATGCTATACAGATATCTGTGGAGAAATGTATATTCAGACTCTTTGCCTATTATACTCCTTTTTTTTAAAGTTTTTTTTAACATTTATTTATTTATTTATTATGTATGCGTCATACAGCTTTCTGCCTGCATGTATGCCTGCAGGCCAGAAGAGGGCACCAGACCTGATTATAGATGGTTGTGAGCCACCATGTGGTTGCTGGGAATTGAACTCAGGACCTCTGGAAGAGCAGACAGTGCTCTTAACCTCTGAGCCATCTCTCCAGCCCCATTTATACTCCTTTTAAATACTATTTTATTAGTTGTTGTTAGTGTACAAAACATGGATTTCTGACATCTTCCATGCATATTTATCATTGTACATTGTTCATATCTGGCCCAAGACTGTTCATGCTCCCTCTTCTCTACAAATCGCCCCACTTCTACTTTCATATGTGTTTCTATTTCTTTTTGTATATCTGCTTTTAATGCTGTTTGATTGCAATTTTTTTATCTTTCAGATTCACTGCCAATATATAGAAATGCTATATGCTGGTTTTGCAAAATAGTTTAGCTCACGTATTTAATTCTAGTATATGTTTAGCAGGTTTTGTAGTACTTTCCACATATGAACTGCTCACCTTTATGTGTCAAATTACCTTTTGACTTATGTCCCTGTGTGGCAGGCACTGTTCTGAGTTCTCTACTAATGTAAACTCCTTTAATCCCCACAATAACCCTTAGAGGCAGGGATTATTTTAAACCCCTTTTGCACATGAGAAAACTATCTTGCACTTGTTGGAGAGCAAAGCACAAGCCGTGAAGTTAATTTCTGGTTCGTCTTCCATTAGCTTATGAACTAGCCACCCTTGTCTCTCTATCCTTGGCTCATGGGGCAGAACTTAGGATTAGCAAGGGCCCAGACATTGTCTGCGTTTTTGTTCTTTGTTCATCCACTACTTTCTCACAGTTGGCATGGCTGCTCATAGGCATTGCAGAGTCCATCCTGTTCTGGAACAAACAAGGCACTGCATAGTTGGAGCAGTCTTCTAAGAGCAAGATCCGAAGTGCAGTGTTTCCTTCCAGGCTGTGCAATCAGCACGTATCTAATGCACATATAGACTATGACGCAGAGAAACAAATGGGCAGACATCTCCTGGTTACAGTTGTTTAGCTTATGGTTTTATTTTACTTTATTTTATGGTGGTACAAGAGTGGCATGCATTCAGGGGAACCTATATTTCTTTATTCTGTGTGCATGTGCGTGTGTGTGTGTGTCTGTCTGTCTGTGTGGTGTGTGTATGTGTGTGTATGGTGTGTGTACGTGCATGTGTTGTGTGTGTCTGTCTGTCTGTGAGTTGTGGGTGTGGGTGTGTGGGTGTGTGTTATGGCTGGTTGTGTGTATGTGTGTGTTCAATGTGTTTGTTGTGTGTGTGTTGTGTATCTGTCTGTCTGTGTGTATGTATGTATGTTTGGGTGTGGGTGTGTTATGTCTGGGTGTGTGAGTGTTGTGTGTGTTGTGTGTATTTTGTGTTGTGTTGTGTTGTGTGTTTGTTTGTCTGTGTATTGTTGGTATGTGTGTGTGCATATGTGTATGTGTGTTGTGTGAATGTTCTGTGTGTCTGTCTGTCTGTCTGTGTATTGTGGGTGTGTGGGTGTGTGTTATGGCTGGGTGTGTCTGTGTGTTTGTACATGATTCCTCTTCACCTTATATATGCATGCAGGTCTCTCAGCTGAACCCACAGCTCAACAATTCAGCTAGTCTTGCAAACGAGCTTGCCCAAAGAGCTCCTGCCTCTGCCTCCTGAGTTGTAGAGTTGTAGAAATGCTGCCATATGACCAGACTTTATATGGGCACCAGGAACTTGAGCTCAAGTCCTCATGCTTCTGCAGAATGTAATGTGTGTCTGTCTCTGTGTGTGTGTGTGATATTATATATGTATATAATATATTATATTAATATATATCCTTTCCTACACTACCATATGCACTAGAATGTGCGGGACTGTCATCAAAAACAGCTAAATATTCCTGGGAGTGATGGGAGTGCCAGCATTCACACATGGAATCAATTATTCCCTTCCGTATGTATTATGCCCTTGATAATGTAACTGTGGTACTCAGCTTTGGTAGCAAAGCATCTACAGAGCTGTCCCACCAGACCTACCCCACCTAAACTTTTACTATACAGTAAGCTTTGTGTTCCATTATTTTACCTGACTGTATGTTCCATAAGAGGCAAGTAGTGTTAATCGTTGTTGATTAGCCTGTTTAAGATACTATGCATTTACAAAAAACATAATACTTGTTTTCCTATGTGGAAAAGCATATGTGGTCAAATATCAAATTATTGAACCTGAGTCTCACATAGGCATTGAGCCATTTAGACACCTCTGGTAAAGCTCACAGACTTTCTGGTGGTGGTATGTAAGATGGGATTTAAATCATCATCATCATCATCATCATCATCATCATCATCATCATCAGAACATGTACTAATACTACTGAGCCAGTGCATCCAGCCACCTTCCCTGAGGTCAACTTGTGTGTAGTTCAGACGGATTGATTCTTCCCATCCCAGGCATATTTTATAAATGTTCTGATAGTATCTCTAGCTCTCATTTGGTTCACTTTCTTTTCTTTTCTTTTCTGTTATTTTTAAGGGGCAGTCAAAACACTTTATTGGCAGGTTAAAAAAGTGCAGCATGAGAAAATGAGATTCTCCTCTGGAGGCATCCAGCACACCTTCTGGGGTAGGCGGCAGGGCTTAAGAACTGGCTATCAGACAAAGGTGATAGGTGTTCGAGAAGTATTGACCTGCCAGGCCGGACATTTAGCTCCTCATATTCATCCAGGGCAGCCTGGAACTGGGCTGGTGTGAAGACACGTGATATGCAGCACTGTTCAGCCTCAGAAAATCAGACACCCCGCCTCCCTGACACCAATTCACGGACGGTGGCAAATATCACATCTGCTGGCCTCTGGGTCCTAGCTGTTTGTCCCTTTTCACCTAGAAGGGAGTCCTTTGACATCTTCATCAACCTTATGGCTTCATTTCCATCTTCCTTCTCCACAATGTCTACCATGCAAAGGTGAGCCAGGGCAGTGGAAAGTCAGAGAAGGGCCAGCAGAGTCCAGGCAGAAGTATAGATGGCATCCTTACTGGCCTGGACCTCTCGCCTCATCTCCACATATGCTACAATGATGTAGTCAGTCAGAGATTCAGGCGCTGTGGCTGCCTCTCACGGAACACGGCCATGTACTGACTCAGAACTTTCATGTCCAGAGGTTCAAATCGTGCAGGGGGCTGACAGTTGTGCTGGTGAACAGAGGTGATATGCTGGGCCAACCGGAGGTCATTGTCTCTTTCGGTCTGGTCTTGAATCAGTCAGAGGAGGTCGAATCTTGAAAACAGAGCAACCGGAAGTTGTATGTTCTGCTCCGAACTGCAGCGGGGGTTATGTCATCCCTAGGCAGGGTTGGCAGCAGCCAGGAGAGAGCATCGAGCATTGAGTGTGGTGAGAATTCCTGCCTTGGCAATGGAGATGGTCTGCTGCTCCACAACCTCATGTTTGGTTGTGCGGTCCGCTTCCACCATCTTGTCAATGCAGCACACGCCCTGGTCAGCCAGCGCCGGGGCACCACCCTCTAAGGTCAGTTCCCCACTCACAGAGTCTCTCAACACAGCTGCTGTGAACCCTACACCAGAGGAGCCCGGCCTGTTGTACTGACTTCATGGCACCAGACGGTCAACATAAGATAGAAGCTGAGATTGGGCCCCACCAGGATCTCCCAAATGTGGATGTTTCCTCTTATCTTCATGCCTTGAGGAGACTGGTCCACGTCACCTGCAGCAATAGCGCCTTTCCTCACATCTTTATGACCGTAGATCTCCGGAGCAATAAAAGCAGCCTGCTTTTCATAGACATCGTCCTCTGCAATCTGCTTCAGTTGCTCTGTGCCCAGCTCTCCGGCCCCATCACATCATCCTCACTCTCCGTTATCTTTACAATCCGGTGGGCTTCCATGTAAGTTTCTGGGAGTAAACCCTACACCATCTGTTGGAACCCTGCGTACAGGACTGGCAAGAAGATCCCAGTGACGCTGACATGGTCACCAGGCTGGGCTATCCTTATGTTCTCTCCTTCTAGAACCACTGTGATGCTATGAGGGATGTTTCCCACTGGAACTTGGTCACTATGTTCTTGAATCTTCATTTCCTGGAATTTAATAAATTTGCAGCCAGGAGTCTGGAGGTATAGCCGTCCCCCCTGGGCAGTTGGTTTGACACTCCTGGCTGGGGCACATGATGAGAGGCATGAAGGTAGGAGACTGGATTGGCTGGTAGGTCTCCGCCCCACACTGATCGCAAGTATATGTGGCCACCACCATCGTGGGCTTGACTTCAGAGACCCGAGTGACAATCCCACCCACAGTTAATAATTTCCCCCACAGAATCAGCACGTACTTACTGGATTGCTCAACACGTACTTCCGGGATCACTCGAGGCTTGCTGCTACTTGGGCTTTGGAAATAACAACTCACTAAGAGAAAGAAACGTTTGTCAACAAGACCCTGGAGAGCAAGTCCCCTGCCCTTTCCCACAGAGATACTTACAATCTACGAAAGAGCTCAGAAGGATACTGGTTTGAGGGGTTCCGGATTGCCCCAGGGTCTCTGCATCACTGCTCCATATCAGCAGATGTTCAGAGAAAACATCCAGGACATCCCTTATTCACCACCTCCTTCTCCTTGTACTCAGGCAGAAGCTCCTATACACATCAGCAAGCAGCCTTGAGCTTGAGTAGCAGTTGGCATTCTCGCGAGTTGAGTTGACCAACTCAGGGTCGTCGTCTGCCCACTTACAATGCCACTTGTTCCGGAAGAGCCAGATGAGCCAACTGGGTCCCATCCTTCAACTGCTACTTTCTAAGCTCATCGTCATAATGAAACTCTTGCAGGAACTTCTTAACTTTTTCTTTCTCGATCGCGAAGTCCTTAAGCTCCATCGCTGCCGGGGACGGTGCGGCAGGATTAGACAGGCTCAGAAGTCTCACTCTGGGGAAGCAGGAAACGAGCGCACAGCTGTAGCCCTCCAACCGAAATTGGCTACGGTTTGCCTTCTGACTTGTACAAATAACATTTCTCGGCCTCGAACAGTCATAGGACAACTTATTGCCCAAATCAAAATGTGCTCACCCACCCACGGGCCCCATCTGTAGGTCTGAGCCTTCCTTTCTGAGCCCCTTTTCCCACAGCTGTCCTTTGTCACCAAAATTAAAGTGAACCACTCTCTCCTTTAGTCCTAATTGTCAATTTGGCACAGCCTAGAGTCACCTGAGAGGAGAAAGCTATGATCTGCGGGCCAGTAAGGGAGAGATTGTCTTGATTACTAATGGGTGGAGGTGGGATTAGCCTGCTGTGTGGTGCCATTCCGTGGGCAGGTGATTCTGGGATATATGAAAGAGCTCTCTATGCATGAGCTAAGTCATGAGCTGGCTCATGAGAAGGAGCAAGTTAGCAAACTACGATGTCCATGGGTCTTGCTGTATTTCCTTGTCTGGGAGTGAGGTCCCTTTTAACGCTGTATAGAACAGCAAGCCGCCCGGCCCTTAAGCTTGCGTCTTAAATTCCTTGACTACTTTCACTGAGGGACTGTGACCTAGAAGCATAAAGATGACTGACCTAGAAGCATAAAGATGACGCCCCTATTCCCCAAGTTGCCTCTGTTGTGTTTGACACGGCAACAGAAAGAAATCAGGCGCCCCTCTTCTCTAGTAGAGTCCGATCTTATTTGCGAGCGATAGGCCTACGATGAAGTTAATAGCTAAATGAAAATGTGCCCTCCAAGCAGTTCGTCAGGAAATGCAAATGAACCCTGGCTTTAAAGTCACACACTGATGCTGTTGCTACATTCGCAGCTTTGTGATTGGTGGAATTCCAGCTCTCTTTCTTGCTTTAGCTTCTAAAAATCTACCATTCTTGCTGCCATGGAGTCTCTCATTATTCCTGATTTTCTAGCACGGAAAAATCCTCATTCATATTCAGGCCGCTTTACCAAACTGGGAAAAAAAATCTGGAAGATTAATGGACTCTGAAGGATGTGCTACTTCTGTAGGACACGTTGAAGTGTCTGATGCATGAACTGGACATTCTTTGGCCTTGGGTGCTCTAATTGCACACTATATAATAATCAATGTAACAGCATAATCACCCACTTGCTGTGTTTGTTCCAGTGCCTGAGAGCCTTCCTAACTCCTTCAATGGGAAAACTACTGTATATTGATGACCTACAGGACTCCATTAACACGCCCAAATTGCTCCAACCAGCAATGAGCAGGAGCAAGGGTAAGCATTCTCCTTATGGTCCAAAGTGTATTAACTAGTTCTGACAATGTATCATTAGGCTAGTCTGCTGGTCAGCCGCCAACACGTAAGTGCAGTCAAATATTTTTAGAAAACCTCTTTGTTGGGGAATATATACAAGGATATGACTACATGTTCATCCGAGTAAACGGGGAATGAAAAATGGTGTAACATGAGATCCTGGAGCGTAGAGGAGAACCTTCTCCTGTTGTTTTCCTCGACTATAATTCCCATCTGCACTTTATATGCTTATCCCTATACTCACAGATCCATGTAAATCTCAACTCTCATCAAAGACACATCTGTTTCGCACGGACAGAGATCATTACGGAAACTTACAACTGGTCAAAATGCAGAGACTGACTGACTGTGAGGTGCCCAGCCCTGATCAATACATTGATAAGACGACTTGGGAGAGATCATAGAGTAGGGGAGCAGAAAGATTTTAACACCAAGAGGTCTGCTGTGAGATTGTGTCTTCTATATATGGCGGGAAGTTGCATCCGTGGAATCTCAACGATATGGTCACCAAAACAAGACCTGCGCAATCATGAAACAGTATGTCAGTGAATGAAGGAAATCCCAAAAGGCCTCGCCCCTTCATGAAGAGCTGTAGGCAGTAACTGCTACGAGAGAGAGAATCAGTCTGCTCCAGGAGCAAGTCTGCTGATAGGTTATTCAGTCCCAAGTTGTCAACCGTAAGCACTTAGGCACACAAGTGTATAGAAGCAGTACGAAAGGGGCCGAGGAAGGTGTCTGTCTGTATCTGAGTGTATGTAGTGTGCAAGGTGTGTGTGGTGTGTGTATGTGTGTGGCATGTATGTGTGGTGTGTATACATGGTGTGTATACAAACGTGTAGTGTATGTGGTATGTGTGTGGTGTATGTCTGTGTGTGTATCTGTATGTCTGGGTATTATATGTATATATGTGGTGTGTGTGTGTGTGTGTGTGTGTGTGTGTGTGTGTAGTATATGTATGTGTATCGTGTGAGTGTGGTATGTGTGGTATATGTGCATGTGGTGTGTGAGTGGTGTATGTGGGAGTGGAGGGAGTAAGTGTGTGTGTCTGTGTCCAAGTGTGTTTGTATGTGAGATGTATATGCATGTCTGTGTCCAAGTGTGTATGTGTGTGAGGTGTGTGTGTGTGTGTGTGTGTGTGTGTGTAAAACAACAATAATTAGAGAAGAAATAAATTTGAGAAGTAGTTAGGGGACAGAAGACAGTCGTAATGGAGAGATGAGAGATGCAGATGAGGTAAATACAGTGCTCATATATGAAATTCTAAAAAGAATATGTAAGGTATATATTAAAAACTTGGTCATATTCATGGGGTTTTTTTCCACAAAAGCCACTTGATTTCCACTCAGATATGTGGAGATCATCTACATTGGTCACTGGTGAGTGAACAAAGCATACCTTGGTCATTAGAACCCTTCATCAACAACTCAGTCAAAGGGACCTGAGTCTGTTTCTATTTTTCCCAGGTAGTTTCCACAGGGATGCATATTCATCCTTAAGATGAGAAGAATCACCTGTCCCCAAGAAGCCACAGTGAGATTCCAACCTGGGTGTAGACACCTCGTGAGATGTAGTCATGATCTTTTCCAGAGTGCTTTATCGTATCAGATCTCAGATAAGATCACAACTCTGAGAAAAGAGCAGCCATCACTGTCGCTGTTTTATAGATGAAGGTCCAGAGGCACTCACTGAGGAAAAGCCTCACAGTGGCATGGAAAAGAAATGAAGCTACTCTAGATGTCATTGCCCCTGACTGCTAGCACAGAGCCTTCTCACTGCACTGGGAAACTTGTGCAGAAACCACCATCGATTTCTGCTTCTAGGAGGAGGAATCAGCTTTCTTTCTAGCAAGAAAAAAAAAAGGCGAGTGCTATCCACAAGCAAGAAGAGCAAAACAGAGGTCTCTTTCTGTCCAAAGTTTACCCTTTCTCCTAGGGCAATAGCTCAGATCGAAGCAGAAAATGCTATTGTAAGACAGCCTGGCTATAAGCCTGCATTGGCTTAGCGTGCATAATTCAGACATCGGCCATGTCTTCAGGATATGTAGACCAAGCCCCTGATGTCATCAGGGAGAAGAGCGCATTGCTCAGTGGCAGGCAGGTACCTCCCACGGCACCATTTGCTTGGGCGCTTGCTCAGCTTGTACCAGGACTTGCAATGTGACACACGTGAGCCACATCGGTGACTTGAAGCAAATCCTGAGGTTTGCACACAGATGGTAGAGAAAAGGCGGCTTTCTGAGCATAAAGATTCTTAAGAACTGTGAAGAAAGGAAAATTCATTTGTGTGCCTGGTGCACGCAGAGTCCAGAAAAACAGCCTCAGTGTTCACCTCAGGATAGCACCAAAGTTGATTTATAAACAACGTTAATACTCCATAAAAAATACACAGGTAGAAGTGATAGCATTTAGATCATGCCGTTTCTTCGTGTGTATGTGCACATGCTCGTGTGTGTGTGTGTGTGTGTGTGTGTGTGTGTGTGTGTGTGTGTGTGTGTGCATGTAGAGGCCAGAGTTTAACGTTGGCTGTCATTCCTCAGGAGCTAGGCACCTTGTTTTTTATAATGTTTAGCTTTATGTATCGCTTCTGGAGGGGTGATGTAAGGGGTGCGTGTGTACTCTGAAGTACACACAGCAGTCAGGATGCTACCTTCTCAGTTGGTTTTTGCCTTGCATCTTTATGTGGGTCCTGAAAATAGAGTTCCAGTCATCAGTCTTGAGCAGCAAGCACTATTACCCACTGAGCCATCTCACCAGGCTACACAAAGTATTTGTTTGCTTGCTATCTTGTTTTGTTTTTGTTTTTGTTTTTTCTAAAACAGAGTCTAATTTGGTGAGGCTGGCCTACCAGCCATCCCCAGGTAAATAAAGGTCGTCTTTTTTTTAAGTTCTGTGTGATACGAAATATTTACACTCAGCCTTCCTTGTATTTCTCATCTGCAAGAACAGGATTCAGAATAAGAATCGGGGGCTTTCGGGAGGTGGAGTGAATTTGTGTCACATCCTCTGCAAACATCCAGGTACATCATCCTGGTGTCTGCCAATGACTGAGAATGTCTATCAGTTCATCGCCTGAGTCCCTATCACTGACCGCCTCTATCATACTGTGCAGGCAGAAAGCTGGCTGTACTCGGAGAAGCTGGTTCAGTAAAGGGTAGAATGGTTAATAATTTGAGTCATAGAAGAATAAGTATCTGCCTTAGCCTGGCTGGAGAAAGGTAATGGGCGGTGATAGAAAGGTCTGAGGTCACTTGATTCTTCTATAATGAGAATAACTACGTGAGCTTCGATGCATTAATTTTCATGCAAGAAAGCAGAGAGCCCTGACAGACTATCATTCTCCCTCCGACAGCCTCGCGAAGCATGGGTAGCAATAAGCCAACGACTGCTGGCTAAAAGGTATTTAGAACTGAAATGATAATTCCGAGACCTTTGCACCAAAGACAAAAGGTCACAGCTGTATAGCTCACTTAGGGCACAATGAACTTCTGTTTGTCCAACAGCATCTGCGTTTCCATTGTAGATCAGCCTCTAGTAATCCCACAGGCTGGGAAAAGCCAACTCATCTATAATTCACCATTTGCATTTTTGTTATTAACCCCTCACACAAAGCACAGCTTGGGGATTCAAAGGTCAAGAGAGGGTAGACAAGCTAAAAACAGAAGGGCTAATCTAAGAATATCCATTGCTGATTACCTAGCATTGGCCTCCCTCTAGTGGCATTATGGTTTTATAAAGATTTGCAAGCAGAGATTTTTTTTTTTTAAGGAGGCAATAAGGTTCTTTTTTTTTTTAAATACGAGCTAAGTAATTAATAAAATAACACTTAAGAAGAAATCCACTGTAGCAAATGATGGTCTCCTTTGTGGCATTTATGAATGAAATAACTTAAAAGAAAACGATTTTCTCAAGATAGCCCTATCAATGGTTCATCCTAGAGCCTGAGCCATTGGAGTTCTGGTTAGGAAATTTCATCCTGTGCCAATGAGTTCCAGGATCTTTCCCACTTTCTCTTCTCTTCGATTCAGGGTATCTGGTTAATGTTGAGGCTCTTGATCCATTTGGACTTGAGCTTTGTGCAAGGTGACAAAAACAGATCTACACCAGTTAGACCAACACCATTTATTGAAGATGCTTTCTCTTTTCTACTGTATTTTTGGCTTCTTTGTCAAAGATCAAGTGTCCGTAAGTATGTGAGTTTATTTCCAAGTCTTGAATTCTATTCCATTGATCGACTTGTCTGTCCCCGTACCAATACCATGTAATTTCTATCACTATTGCTCTGTGGTATAGCTTGAGATCAAGGATGGTGATTCCCCCAGAAATTCTTCTATTGTTAAGAATTGTTTTTCCGTATGAAATTGAGAGTTGCTTTTTCCATGTCTGTGAAGAACTGTGTTGAAGTCTTGATGGGGATTGCATTGAAAAAACTTGTGTTAGGCAAAAGACATAGTCAAAAGGACAAGTCAGCAACCTACAGATTGGGAAAAAAAAAAACTTCACTAACCCTGCATCCAGTAAAGGGTTAATATCTAAAATATATAAAGAACTCAAGAGGCTAACCTCCAAAAAACCAAATACCCCAATTAAAAAAGAGAGTACAGAGCCAGAAGCACTTAAAGAAATATTCAAAGTCCTTAGTCATCAGGGACATTCAAATCAAAACAACCCTGAGATTTCACCTCACACCAGTGAGAATGGCTAAGATCAAAAACTCAGATGACAGCACATGCTGGTGAGGATGTGGAAAAAGAGGAACACTCCTCCATTGTTGGTGGGAATGCAAACTGGTACAACCACTCTGGAAATCAATCTGGAGGTTTCTCAGAAAAGAGAGACTACATCTACTGAATACCCAGCTATACCACTCTTGGTTATATACCCCAAAGACGCCCCACTAACAACAGAGGGACACGTGCTCCACTATGTTCAGAGTGGCCTCATTTGTAACAGCCAGAAGCTGAAAACAACCCAGACGTCCCTCAACTGAAGAATGGATACAAAACATGCAGTTCATTTACAGAATGGAATATTACTAAGCTATTAAGAACAAGGACATCTTAAGCTTCACAGGCAAATGAATGGAACTAGAAAATATCCTGAGTGAAGTAACTTGGACCCAAGTGGATATGCATGGTATGCATTCACTTATAAGTGGATATTAGCCATATATATATATATACATACATATATATATACATACATATATATATATATATATATATCCCCTAGGATACAATCCACAGAATTCAAAGTTAACAAGCAGATCTTCAATCCCACTTGGAAGAAAGAAAAAAAAGAATCACAGGAGACAGAGGGAGGGAGGGACCTAGGTGGGAGAGGAGGAACGGGGGAAGAGGATCAGCAATAGGGGAAGAACAGAATGGAAGTCTAGAGGGCCAACAGCATGAATGGAAATAAGCAGCCTTGGGGGTTGGGAGGTGGGGTCTAGAGACCTGGGAGGTGAGAGACTCTCAGGACTCAGTGGGAGTGACCTTAGATGAAATGCACAATGGTGGTGAGGAGAACTTGAAGACTACACCTCCGGTTGGGGATTTAGCTCAGTGGTAGAGCACTTGCCTAGCAAGCGCAAGGCCCTGGGTTTGGTCCCCAGCTCCGGAAAAAAAGAAAAAAAAAAAAAAGAAGACTACACCTCCAGTATAAACAGGGCCTCAAGTGGAGGGAGTGGTTTCCAACCCACAGTCAAAATTTCTGACCTAGAATTGTTCCTGCCTAAAAGAACTGCTGGGACAAAAATGGAGACGAGACCGAGGGAAAGGTAGTCTAGTGACAGGACCATCTTGGGATCTATCTCATGGGGAGGCTCCAAGGCCTGACGCTCTTACTGATGCTATGGGGTGCTTACAGACAGGACCTTAGTGTAGCTGAGACAGATGCAGGTACTTAAACCCAACCAATGGACTGAAGTTGAGGCCCCCTGTGGTTGAATTAGGGGAAGGTTGGAAGAAACCAAAGAGGAAGGCGACCCCATTTTTTTCTGATCCACTATGCTGTTTTCTTTTTTCTTTGTTTATTATTATTAATTTATTCACTTTACATTCAGATTGCATCCCCCCTCCCTCCTCTCCTCCCAGTCCCATTCTCACAACCCCCTTCCCCCATTATTCCATTGTCCCTTCTCTTTCTCCTTAGAGAGCAGAAGTCGCTCATGTGTACCAACCCTTCCTGGTACAACAAGTAGCAGCAGGACTAAGCGCATCCTCTCCCAGTGAGGTCAGACATGACAGTCCAGTTAGTGGAGAGGGATCCAAAGGGAGGCAACAGAGACAGAAACAACCCCACTCTAATTGTTAAGGGGCCCACATGAAGACCAAGCTGCATAAACGTAGATGGGGCCCTGCTTCTGTTTCCATAGTGTAATGGGGTAGTGTAGTGGTTATCACACTTGCTTCACATGCTACATTTTCTTAATGAATGTTTCCAGATTCCCTACATATACTTTTCCCAAAGAGCTTTACCTTATGATCCACATTTCCCTCTTCTCTGAGCGAAACATTTTCATGCACACATAGGCATGGCATATCACCTTCAATATTGATATATCATCTGTAACTATATACCCTAGGAGGCTCCCTGGAAAAAATAAAATGTTTAGACTTAACTGCAGGTTAAGTTTTGTCTAACTTGATACAATTGCTGACCATAGCTTTCTGAAATAGGAATCATCATAAACCAAATAGGACGAAACCTTAGATTCTAGAGTCTGGTAATTTACAATAAGTTGTAAAACACTTCCTTTAAAATGACAAACTGGTTATTACAACTTATTTAGAAAATAGCTCAAGATACAAGTAAAATCCAATAGCAGGGCCAGCTACTAATATGGCCAAAAATGATTATGCCAGGCCGAGTAATACAAGCACCTGGGAGGCTGAAGTAGTAACTCATCCTGCAGGACAGTCAACAAGGGTGCAGAGGGTACCTGAAAGAGAATGGGGGACAAGAGACGCAAAGAAGGACACCAAGACAAGAGTCTGATCAAGGCGACAACTTTATTTTTTCCCAAGGCTGAATTTATACCATAACAGGGGTAACAGAGAGAGGTGGGAAGTGGAAAACATTTACGCAGGCCAAGGACACTATTCCTGTGGTCAGGCAATCGGTTGATGTCAATAGGATGGCAGAAAGATCACAGGTTTGTCATATTATTAAGCATCCTGACCACCATAAGTTTGTCATATCATTAGGCAACCCGACCACCAGATGTTGCTTTCTCAGAAAGGTTACAGGTCATATCATTGGGCGTCCTGACGTCAGATGTATTTCTCAGCAAGGTCACAACTTTGTCATACCATTATTCTTCCTGACCACCAGATTTGTCTTCTGCAGCTGGCTGGGGATTTTCCATGAACCCAGTCATACTTAACTCTAACCATAATATTAACACCAGTAATGGAGGGTTTTAAGGGCATCGCTCCCAACAAAGTAGGAAAAGTGCAAGTTGAAACCCAGCCTGGGTAACATAAGACTCCGTCTCAAAAACAAGGGCCCAAGGCTATAATTGGGAGAGTAAGTGCCTAGCACGTGTGAGATCCTAGCAACACAGGAAATGATTCTAACTTCAAAACAATACACACACACACACACACACACACACACACACACACACATATATATATATATATGTATATGTATCATGATTCAGTGATTGAGGTTAATTGTCAAGGCCACAGAATTAGTTATAATTAGTTTAAATGGTTAAACTGAAAATGTAAAAAGCTTCAAACAGTCCTCCATTATACAGAATCACAGGCTTGAGGGTGCTACCTCCATAGTAACAAATCTTTATACTAAATAAGGAAAAGGCAATTCTGAAGTTTTGTGTACATAGTTTATTTTGTAAAAACGTGTGTGTGTGTGTGTATAGATATATAGGTATATCTATATACACACACACAAAGCTATGTATATAACACATACCATTCTTCCAAAATGCATGAATAATTAAGTTAGATATATTCACCCACAATTTACAGCTAGTGTTCTAAGATCTTTAATTACTTTCAAAATTCAAGGATATTCTGGCCCTATATGAAGTTCTCTTAAGAGCCTTTGGCTCCATCTTGGAACTGACATACAATATCTCTTAATACTTTATTTATTAGAGAAACTAAGCTCAGAAAATTGTCGTTTATGGGCTGGAGAGATGGCCCAGTGGTTAAGAGCACCGACTGCTCTTCCAGAGGTCCTGAGTTCAAATCCCAGCAACCACATGGTGGCTCACAACCATCTGTAACGATATCTGATGCCCTCTTCTGGTGTGTCTGAAGGCAGCTACAGTGTACTCATATATAATAAAAAAAAAAAAAAAAGAAAATTGTCGTTTATTATTACAATTTCATTTTCTTTAAAAAATACAGATATTTGCATGGAGGCCTTGGGAAATATTTACTTAAACTTTCCAGTGAAATTGTACTGATTTAGACTTAAAGATTCTAGTGCCTGCCCTCCTCTTGTTCCAAGGGATTTGCTATGAGAATTCTTACTACGTCTGTAATGTATTTGGAATTCTTGGGAGAAATTTAGAATTTCAAATAATGAGATTATTGTATATAACTGAATATACACAGATTTTTTTAATAATACATTTGATGAAAAATTCTGCATAAAGGAAAAGAAATACAGTATACCAAAACATAATATATAATGGGATATGTTGTGACTCCCCAGGTATTTTTAAGACTTTTTAAATCTGACCAATGCTAAAAAGAAAGAGAATTTAAAAAAAAAAAATGAAGCTCACTAAAGCTGAACTTCATGGCTAGCAATGAATCCCAAATCAGAGGCCCGTCTGGGCTACACAGTGATTCCTAGGACAGCCTGAGATAGTTATCATCTCAATTCTGTTTCAGTCAAACAAACAAAACAAAAATAAAACGCAAACAAAACCAAAGGCAAAGGCATAAAAAAGGGGAGGAGGGAGAAAAACTACGCAAGAGGGCTGGTGGTATAGCTCAGTGGTAGTGCATTTTCCTAGCAAGCACAAGGCCCTGGAAGGCTATTGGGAAGGCTTTTTGAGTTAAAAACACTTGACAACCGGAAGTCCCACACCCGCGGATCCCGGCCCGCAGCAGCTCTCTGCTCCCAAACCCCGTGGGAGAGAGACCTCACCGCCTGATCAGGTGGGCACTCCTGAGGCTGCAGAGCGGAGGAGACCACCAACACTGCCCACCCCTGCCCACATCCCTGGCCCAAGAGGCAACTGTATAAGGCCTCTGGGTTCCCGTAGGGGAGGGCCCAGGAGCGGCAGGATCCCTGTGCCTGAGACACCGCCGGAACCTGAAGGAAACAGACTGGATAAACAGTTCTCTGCACCCAAATCCCGTGGGAGGGAGAGCTAAACCTTCAGAGAGGCAGACACGCCTGGGAAACCAGAAGAGACTGCACTCTGTGCAAATCCAGACGCCAGAGGAAAACACCAAACGTCATCTGGAACCCTGGTGCACGGAGGCTCCCGGAAAGAGCGGCGCAGATCTTCCCAGTTGCTGCCGCCGCGGAGAGGACTTAGGCAGTACCCCACGAGCAAACTTGAGCCTTGGAACCACAGGTAGGACCAACTTTTCCCCTGCAAGAAACCTGCCTGGTGAACTCAAGACACAGGCCCACAGGAACAGCTGAAGACCTGTAGAGAGGAAAAACTACATGCCCGAAAGCAGAACACTCTGTCCCCATAACTGGCTGAAAGAAAACAGGAAAACAGGTCTACAGCACTCCTGACACACAGGCTTATAGGACAGTCTAGCCACGGTCAGAAATAGCAGAACAAAGTAACACTAGAGATAATCTGATGGCGAGAGGCAAGCGCAGGAACCCAAGCAACAGAAACCAAGACTACATGGCATCATCGGAGCCCAATTCTCCCACCAAAGCAAACACGGAATATCCAAACACACCAGAAAAGCAAGATCTAGTTTCAAAATCATATTTGATCATGATGCTGGAGGACTTCAAGAAAGACATAAAGAACTCCCTTAGAGAACAAGTAGAAGCCTACAGAGAGGAATCGCAAAAATCCCTGAAAGAATTCCAGGAAAACACAATCAAACAGTTGAAGGAATTAAAAATGGAAATAGAAGCAATCAAGAAAGAACACATGGAAACAACCCTGGACATAGAAAAGCAAAAGAAAAGACAAGGAGCTGTAGATACAAGCTTCACCAACAGAATACAAGAGATGGAAGAGAGAATCTCAGGAGCAGAAGATTCCATAGAAATCATTGACTCAACTGTCAAAGATAATGTAAAGCGGAAAAAGCTACTGGTCCAAAACATACAGGAAATCCAGGACTCAATGAGAAGATCAACAAACCTGAGGATAATAGGTATAGAAGAGAGTGAAGACTCCCAGCTCAAAGGACCAATAAATATCTTCAACAAAATCATAGAAGAAAACTTCCCTAACCTAAAAAAAGAGATACCCATAGGCATACAAGAAGCCTACAGAACTCCAAACATATTGGACCAGAAAAGAAACACCTCCCGTCACATAATAGTCAAAACACCAAACGCACAAAATAAAGAAAGAATATTAAAAGCAGTAAGGGAAAAAGGTCAAGTAACATATAAAGGCAGACCTATCAGAATCACACCAGACTTTTCACCAGAAACTATGAAGGCCAGAAGATCCTGGACAGATGTCATACAGACCCTAAGAGAACACAAATGCCAGCCCAGGTTACTGTATCCTGCAAAACTCTCAATTAACATAGATGGAGAAACCAAGATAGTCCATGACAAAACCAAATTTACACAATATCTTTCTACAAATCCAGCACTACAAAGGATAATAAAGGGTAAAGCCCAACATAAGGAGGCAAGCTATACCCTAGAAGAAGCAAGAAACTAATCATCTTGGCAACAAAACAAAGAGAATGAAAGCACACAAACATAACCTCACATCCAAATATGAATATAACGGGAAGCAATAATCACTATTCCTTAATATCTCTCAACATCAATGGCCTCAACTCCCCAATAAAAAGACATAGATTAACAAACTGGATACGCAATGAGGACCCTGCATTCTGCTGCCTACAGGAAACACACCTCAGAGACAAAGACAGACACTATCTCAGAGTGAAAGACTGGAAAACAACTTTCCAAGCAAATGGTCAGAAGAAGCAAGCTGGAGTAGCCATTCTAATATCAAATAAAATCAATTTTCAATTAAAAGTCATCAAAAAAGATAAGGAAGGACACTTCATATTCATCAAAGGAAAAATCCACCAAGATGAACTCTCAATCCTCATCTTCCATTGGTTTATATACAAGTGTGCAATTTCTAGGCTTGAAAGTAAAATGATGCTATCTGGTGCTGGATAGAGGAGCCTTATTTTTTATTATGGCAGCTTGCTATTTTTGTAACATGGTGATTTGGTTGAACACAATAAAGTACAGTAGTAACTGATCTCCCCCTCTTCCTGGATGAGTGAGGAGATGATTAAATGTTGATGTCAGCATCCATGAGCATATTCAGATGAGCTTCTGCTTCTGTTGAAAAGGATGCTGTGTTTGATTGTGGCCCGAAGCTTTGAAGCACTACTTGGCATCTCCTTCCTTGGAGGTCTCACTGTTTAAACATAACAGATTTGATAGCTTGTTGGTAAGGTGAGGTCCAGCTTGTCTCCACTAGGTCATCTTCATGTGAATCCGGTGGTTATACGGTTTTGTTCTAGGGATATTTCATTTTTTTAATAACGGTTTTAGCTGACATTCATGGAGAGAATGAATCCTTAGAAGTGTGCCACTAGTGAAAGGAAATCCTGTCTAGAGTATGTTTCTTTACAAAGCTGTGTCACACCATCCTTTGGGCCCTCTGCTGGAAAAGTAGAATCAAGTCTCAAATAATGCCTTTTAAATTGTATCCTCTAGTATTATAGATGTAGGACAGTACTGTATCATACCTCTGTGGATGTAAAATAGCTTGTACCTGCTTTATGATACGTAGTAGTGACCGTGCTTTATCAGAGCTGTTTTTAATGATGTTGCTCAGAATGTTTTCTTTCCAGATGATGATTGAGAAGCTAATTTTAAAAAAAAATGGTGCCAGGTACCACAAGAGTAACAGAACTGTGCTGTTTTCTCGGGTTTTGTTTTTTTACCTTTTTTTTTTTAATGGAGTGTGCTAGATGTCTCTACAGTTTTGTTCAGATGACTGCAGAACCTGGAAAAGCTGTTGCTGCTGTTGATGCATAACACACTGCTATTATTGGTCTTTTTATATAAATATAAATATATATATACAGATATATAATTTGAATTTTTTGAAACTTTACCTGTGCTGTCAACTTTCGAAAAAAGTATCCCCGTTTACTGTGTTGAGTTGGCACTGTACAGAAATTAACAGCCATATTGGTCTAGAAATGTTGAACTTAAGTTTTTTCCATTTGTACAGGGGTAACACACTGTATTAAATATGTAAGGTCTTATATACGTGGGTTTGATTACAAAAACTAATAAAGTATTCTCTAAATTAAAAAAAAAAGTCAGGTTCTGGGAACGGACTGGAAGGAGTTAGAGAAAGAGGAAACCATAATCGGGATATATTGTATGGGGAAGAAACGTTTATTTTTAATAAAAGAAAAAATATGTCAAAAAAAAAAAAAAAACACTTGACAAGCCGGGGCTATAGCTCAGTTGGTAGCTTCCTTATCTAGCATGCATGGAGCTCTGGCTTTTGTGTCCAGCCCTGCATTGACTGGGCATAGTACTTTACTCTTACAAATACAACACTCAGGGGGAAGTAAAAATCAGAAGCTAATGGCCATCCGATACATAGCAAGTTTGTAGCTAGCCTGGACTACCTGTGATCCTGTCTTTTAAAAAAAAAAAAAAAAGTGAAGTGCTGGTTTCTGTTCTTTGTGGGCAGCTCAGTTCACCTTATCTGAAAGTGTCTTTCAGCAGTCCTTATTGCTTATTTATATTTTTTATATTTATATTTTGGGAGTGAGGGGCCTTGTGAATCAGCTCAGTTTCAGGGACTTCCTGAGGTACTGAGCTATTGTTTCCCTCCCTTCCCCCGAGTGTTCAAGGACTTTCCTGGAGGATGAAGTGTCTTCCCTCCCTTTAGAACATCAGGAGTCTTAGTGGGCTTCCCTGCAGGATGAAGTGTTTTGTTTTGGAGGAAATATCTATACACCATCAATACCGTGCTTTCTTTATATAAGGTCCCCAAACTGACTGGTATTGTTCTGAAGTGTTCCCTTCAAGGGTCCTACAGTATTTAGTGGATGCAGTTTGTAAACAAGGGACAGAACCAAATGATGCTCATGAACTTGACTCCATCTTTAGTAGAGAAAGCCCATGGTGTTCTCCGCATCTGTGGACAGACTGTGAAAACAGACTTGAAGGATATATTTTTTTCCCAATTTTTTTCCCAAAGCCAATTTTAGAAGAGAGTATTATTTATATGGTGGTCAACTGCAAAAGGAGCATCTGTTCAACAAAGGGCCAGCTAGGATACCACATAGCAACACTTGAAAATTTTTATTACTGTGGGATTTTGAAAGAGATTTTTCTTTTTTTTTAACTTTATTTATTTATTTATTTATTTATTTAGATATATTTCTTTACTTACATTTCAAATGTTATTCCCCTTCCCGGTTTCCTGTCCATAAGCCCCTGTCACCTCCCTCTCCCATATGGGTATTCCCCCCAACTATTCCCCTTACTGCCCCCCATATTCCCCTGCACTGGGGATCCAACCTTGGCAGGACCAAGGGCTTCCCCTTCCACTGGTGCCCCCAACAAGGCTATTCTCTGCTACATATACAGTTGGAGCCCTGGGTCAGTCCGTGTATAGTCTTTCAGTAGTGGTTTAGTCCCTGGAAGCTCTGGTGGGTTGGCATTGTTGTTCTTAAGGGGTTGCAAGTCCCTTCAGCTCTTTCAATCTTTCCTCTAATTCCCCCAAAGGGAGTCCTGTTCTCAGTTCAGTGGTTTGCTGCTAGCATTGACCTCTGTATTGGACATGCTCTGGATGTGTCTCTCAGGAGAGATATATATCCAGTCCCTTTCAGCATACATTTTTTACCTTCATCAATCTTACCTAGTTTTGGTAGCTGTACATATATGGGATACATGGGCCACAGGTGGGGCAGGCTTTTCCTTAAGATTTATTTTTATTTATATGAGTCTACTGTAGCTGTCTTCAGACACACCAGAAGAGGGCATTGGATCCCATTTCAGATGGTTGTGAGCTATTATATGGAATCTGGAATTTGAACTCAGGACCTCTGGAAGAGTAGCCACTGCTCTTAACCACTGAGCCATCTCTCCAGCCCTAAAATCTTTTTTTTTTCTTTTTTTCAGAGCTGAGGACCGAACCCAGGGCCTTGCGCTTTCTAGGCAAGCACTCTACACTGAGCTAAATCCCCAACCCCTAAAATCTTTTTAATAAAAGATTTTTTCTTTTTTTTTTATTGAAAACAGATTCTTTTCTCATACAATATAACCTGAGTATAGTTTCCCCTACCTCTACTCCTCTAAGCTCCTCTCGACATCCCCTCTCCTCCAGGTCCTTTCCCTTTCTGTCTCTCATTAGAAAATAGCAGGCTTCTAAGGGATAACAACTGTGCATAAGAAAATAAAATACAAGATAAAGCAAAAACTTTCGTTTTGAAGTTGGATACAGCAACCAGCAGGAGGAAGAGTCCCAAGAGCAGAAACCCATCCATTCTCACGTCAGGAGATGATTCAAAACCTCATTACTCACGTGATTAGAAAACCCGTCTATCAGTGTTGCTTTCCACACCGACCAAGACCCTTGGGGTCAGGGGTCAGAAGGCGCAGAGTCAACAACACAGATTCCGGGAGTCAGGCAAGTGGCAAAAGCAGATTTTTTTTCTTTTCTTTTCTTTTTTTCGGAGCTGGGGACCGAAAAAGCAGATTTTTTTTTACTGCGGGAACTGGGCAAACCTTTATACCGCTCGCCCAGCTTCTCATTGACACTCAAGAAGCCAGATGAGGTGCTGTCTTTTTCTCATTGACTTGCTCCTTCGCCTGATCCTGCATCTGCGTCAGCGGTCTCTAGCCTTGCCGGCAGATTCAAGGTTGGCTCGGGGAGGAAGCATCCGTGGCACATGTGCCAGCGTTGCTGCTGGGCCTGCTTGGCTACGTTCCTCCTACATTTAAGGAAAGGTATTTTAGATAATTACTCTCTAATCATTTTAGTTCAACATTTCATTTCCTTACAGTGATTAAAGTAGCTACAGAGGGTCTTGGAAGATGGCTCAGTGGGTAAAATATTTTTGACACAAGCATGAGGGTCAAAGTTCAGCTCCCCAGCACGCACGCACACACACACACACACACACACACACACACACACACACACGTGCGTGCTGCTAGGCATGGCGGCCCCCTGTAATCCTGATACTTGTGGAGATGAAGACACAGGCAGAGATAGCTAGATAGATTATTCAAATCAGAAATCTCTATTCAAGAGAGATACCTTGCCTCGATATTTACCATGGACAGTAACAGAGAAAAACTCTGGATATGAACGTCTGGCCTTCATGAATATGCATGTATAGGGCAGCAGCCTGCAAGAAAGCAGGCGAGCCAGACAGAAGGGGCGGGCCCCACAGGCGTCCAGAAGGGGTTCTCGACAGCACCCACCACTACCACCGCCTCAGGAGTGGCGGTGATCAGAAGGGCCATTGAGTCTGAGGGAGAGCCGAGCGAGGAGGAACCAGGAAGTCCTCCCGAATGACCGACGGTACATACATATGCACCCATGTGCATTTAAACAGATATGCACACATGCATGCATACCACCAACACATACACATGTAAAAAGATAGCATAAAATAGCCACTACTTGATAACGTGAGCCTCAAATACTGATGTTCTTACCTTACTGCTGTTCTCAACTTCTTTCTTAAAAAAAAAGAGTAAAATGACTCAACAATTAATAAAGAGCAAATTTTCTAGTGTTCTCCTTGGTAAAACTGAAGGTCAATGCCTTTAGTAACTTTATTAAAATAAGACTTTGGGCTTTTTTATTAAAAATTTTAATCAAGTCAATCTTCCATAAACCTTTTTTTTCATAAACCCTTTTTTGTAATTTTATTTATAATGTATTTTTGACTTATGCACTTTAGATCCTGCTCACTGCCCCCCCTTCCATAAATCTTCAAACATATTTCCCTCATTTCTACATTAGTAATTAATAGGCTAAGTTGTTTACAAATATAGAGACTACATAGCTTGAGGGAGCACTTAGCAACAAAAGATATTCATCGTGATTCAGAGTGTTCTTAAAGAGTTTATTCAAACAGTTTAGAGTAATGATGAATTCCTGCCTCTCCAAAGCAAACACTGTATTTATTAGATCCAGAGGAACACTTTGGCCTACGTAATAATGATTATGAAAAAAATAATGATTATGAAAAAATTATGTGACACACCACCACATCATTAATCAGAAATCGTCCTTGGTTCTGGTTTGTGCTCTTCTTGTGATAAAATGTTCTGACTGAAGCGACGTGGTTAGGAAGGGGCTCACTTAATCTTACTCTTCAAAGTCCTAATCCATCCTTGAGGGTAGTCAGATAGGAAGTTGAGGCGGGAAAATGGAGTAGAAACCATGGAGGAATAATGCTTACTGGCTCATCAGATAGTTGTCTTAAATAACAAAATCCCACCTCGTAGTGATCTTGCTGCCCACAGTGGACTGAACCCTCCCATATCGGTGACAAGGCAGACAGTTCCTCATAGACATGGCCACAGGTCAATTCCATTTGGACAATCCCCCAGTCAAATGTTCCTCAGATGACTCTAGATTGTCAAGTTAACTGCTGAAACTAACTCAGACATCTTCCTAAAGAACTAGACTTTTAAGGGAACTTCCAACCTGGCACTATGTTCTTTGAAATCAGATTAGTCACTGCCACCAGGTAATGCACAGTTGCTACACAGAAAGCAATTCATTAAATGGAACTTCATGGAAAACAAAAAGAAACAAACCAACAAAACTTTCACCAGAGAAACAACTACTCAGTGAATTTTTGAAGCTAAGAAACTGTTGACTGCATGCCAATTCTGTGTACTTACTCCTCAATAGGGTTAGTAATAACCTGGATATGACCTGACTTCTTGGCTGTGCTGCGCCTGTGCAACTTAATTGTTTTCTGCTCTAGATGAATTCCTATCTGCTCTGAGGTGCCTGCTTTTCTTCTCAAGGTTTGGTTCCTCTGTTTATCCTTTGCTTAGAAACTAGTTCAAGTAAAATCTGTGTGAACTGTGGTCCTCTTCTGCATGTTCTAGGAAATTTTAGACTTGTTTATATAAATGCTGCCTCTGTGTCCCCTTTAGTGAGTTTGTTTTCATCTCCCCCTGGCAAAGGAGGTAGGATATAAGGCTCACCCCTGCCAAGAAGTCACTTCCTACATAAAAGAAATTGAACATGGAGCTGACTTTAAGAAGATCCACAGCGGACCAAGAGCAGCAGGACCACTGCGTCTGAGACACCGCCAGAACCTGAAGGGATCTACCGGATAAACAGTTCTCTGCACCCAAATCCCGTGGGAGGGAGAGCTAAACCTTCAGAGAGGCAGACAAGCCTGGGAAACCAGAAGAGACTACACTCTGCACACATCTCTGACGCCAGAGGAAAACACCAAACTCCATCTGGAACCCCAGTGCACGGAAGCTCCTGGAAAGGGCAGCACAGATCTTCCTGGTTGCTGCCATCTCGGAGAGCTCGTAAGCAACACCCCACGAGCAAACTTGAGCCTCGGGACCACAGGGAAGACCAACTTTTCTGCTGCAAGTGACCTGCCTGGTCACAGACACAGGCCCACAGGAACAGCTGAAGACCTGTAGAGAGGAAAAACTACATGACCAAAAGCAGAACACTCTGTCCCCATAACTGACTGAAAGAAAACAGGAAAAAAGGTCTACAGCACTCCTGACACACAGGCTTATAGGACAGTCTAGGCACTGTCAAAAATAGCAGAACAAAGTAACACTAGAGATAATCTGATGGCGAGGCGAGCACAGGAACCCAAGCAACAGAAACCAAGACTACATGGCATCATCGGAGCCCAATTCTCCCACCAAAAAAAACATGGAATATCCAAACACACCAGAAAAGCAAGATCTAGTTTCAAAATCATATTTGATCATGATGCTGGAGGACTTCAAGAAAGACGTGAAGAACTCCCTTAGGGAAACAAAGGAAAACATTAATAAACAAGTAGAAGCCTACAGAGAGGAATCGCAAAAATCCCTGAAAAAATCGCAAAAATCCCTGAAAGAATTCCAGGAAAACACAATCAAACAGTTGAAGGAATTAAAAATGGAAATAGAAGCAATCAAGAAAGAACACATGGAAACAACCCTGGATATAGAAAACCAAAAGAAGAGACAAGGAGCTGTAGATACAAGCTTCACCAACAGAATACAAGAGATGGAAGAGAGAATCTCAGGAGCAGAAGATTCCATAGAAATCATTGACTCAACTGTCAAAGATAATGTAAAGCGAAAAAGCTACTGGTCCAAAACATACAGGAAATCCAGGACTCAATGAGAAGATCAACAAACCTGAGGATAATAGGTATAGAAGAGAGTGAAGACTCCCAGCTCAAAGGACCAATAAATATCTTCAACAAAATCATAGAAGAAAACTTCCCTAACCTAAAAAAAGAGATACCCATAGGCATACAAGAAGCCTACAGAACTCCAAACATATTGGACCAGAAAAGAAACACCTCCCGTCACATAATAGTCAAAACACCAAACGCACAAAATAAAGAAAGAATATTAAAAGCAGTAAGGGAAAAAGGTCAAGTAACATATAAAGGCAGACCTATCAGAATCACACCAGACTTTTCGCCAGAAACTATGAAGGCCAGAAGATCCTGGACAGATGTCATACAGACCCTAAGAGAACACAAATGCCAGCCCAGGTTACTGTATCCTGCAAAACTCTCAATTAACATAGATGGAGAAACCAAGGTACTCCGTGACAAAACCAAATTTACACAATATCTTTCTACAAATCCAGCACTACAAAGGATAATAAATGGTAAAGCCCAACATAAGGAGGCAAGCTATACCCTAGAAGAAGCAAGAAACTAATCGTCTTGGCAACAAAACAAAGAAAAGAAAAGCACACAAACATAACCTCATATCCAAATATGAATAAAACAAGTAGCAATAATCACTATTCCTTAATATCTCTCAACATCAATGGCCTCAACTCCCCAATAAAAAGACATAGATTAACAAACTGGATACGCAACGAGGACCCTGCATTCTGCTGCCTACAGGAAACACACCTCAGAGACAAAGACAGACACTACCTCAGAGTGAAAGGCTGGAAAACAACTTTCCAAGCAAATGGTCGGAAGAAGCAAGCTGGAGTAGCCATTCTAATATCAAATAAAATCAATTTTCAACTAAAAGTCATCAAAAAAGATAAGGAAGGACACTTCATATTCATGAAAGGAAAAATCCACCAAGATGAACTCTCAATCCTACATATGTATGCCCCAAATACAAGGGCAATTACATACGTAAAGGAAACCGTACTGAAGCTCAAAACACACATTGCACCTCACACAATAATAGTAGGAGATTTCAACACCCCACTCTCATCAATGGACAGATCATGGAAACAGAAATTAAACAGTGATGTCGACAGACTAAGAGAAGTCATGAGCCAAGTGGACTTAACGGATATTTATAGAACATTCTATCCTAAAGCAAAAGGATATACCTTCTTCTCAGCTCCTCATGGTACTTTCTCCAAAATTGACCATATAATTGGTCAAAAAACGGGCCTCAACAGGTACAGAAAGATAGAAATAATCCCATGCGTGCTATCAGACCACCACGGCCTAAAACTGGTCTTCAATAACAATAAGGGAAGAATGCCCACATATACGTGGAAATTGAACAATGCTCTACTCAATGATAACCTGGTCAAGGAAGAAATAAAGAAAGAAATTAAAGACTTTTTAGAATTTAATGAAAATGAAGGTACAACATACCCAAACTTATGGGACACAATGTGCTAAGAGGAAAACTCATAGCGCTGAGTGCCTGCAGAAAGAAACAGGAAAGAGCATATGTCAGCAGCTTGACAGCACACCTAAAAGCTCTAGAACAAAAAGAAGCAAACACACCCAAGAGGAGTAGAAGGCAGGAAATAATCAAACTCAGAGCTGAAATCAACCAAGTAGAAACAAAAAGGACCATAGAAAGAATCAACAGAACCAAAAGTTGGTTCTTTGAGAAAATCAACAAGATAGATAAACCCTTAGCCAGACTAACGAGAGGACACAGAGAGTGTGTCCAAATTAACAAAATCAAAAATGAAAAGGGAGACATAACTACAGATTCAGAGGAAATTCAAAAAATCATCAGATCTTACTATAAAAGCCTATATTCAACAAAACTTGAAAATCTGCAGGAAATGGACAATTTCCTAGACAGATACCAGGTACCGAAGTTAAATCAGGAACAGATAAACCAGTTAAACAACCCCATAACTCCTAAGGAAATAGAAGCAATCATTAAAGGTCTCCCAACCAAAAAGAGCCCAGGTCCAGACGGGTTTAGTGCAGAATTCTATCAGACCTTCATAGAAGACCTCATACCAAGATTATCCAAACTATTCCACAAAATTGAAACAGATGGAGCACTCCCGAATTCCTTCTATGAAGCCACAATTACTCTTATACCTAAACCACACAAAGACCCAACAAAGAAAGAGAACTTCAGACCAATTTCCCTTATGAATATCGATGCCAAAATACTCAATAAAATTCTGGCAAACCGAATCCAAGAGCACATCAAAACAATCATCCACCATGATCAAGTAGGCTTCATCCCAGGCATGCAGGGATGGTTTAATATACGGAAAACCATCAACGTGATCCATTATATAAACAAACTGAAAGAACAAAACCACATGATCATTTCATTAGATGCTGAGAAAGCATTTGACAAAATTCAACACCCCTTCATGATAAAAGTCCTTGAAAGAATAGGAATTCAAGGCCCATACCTAAACATAGTAAAAGCCATATACAGCAAACCAGTTGCTAACATTAAACTAAATGGAGAGAAACTTGAAGCAATCCCACTAAAATCAGGGACTAGACAAGGCTGCCCACTCTCTCCCTACTTATTCAATATAGTTCTTGAAGTTCTAGCCAGAGCAATCAGACAACAAAAGGAGGTCAAGGGGATACAGAATGGAAAAGAAGAAATCAAAATATCACTATTTGCAGATGATATGATAGTTTATTTAAGTGATCCCAAAAGTTCCACCAGAGAACTACTAAAGCTGATAAACAACTTCAGCAAAGTGGCTGGGTATAAAATTAACTCAAATAAATCAGTAGCCTTCCTGTACACAAAAGAGAAACAAGCCGAGAAAGAAATTAGGGAAACAACACCCTTCATAATAGACCCAAATAATATAAAGTACCTCGGTGTGACTTTAACCAAGCAAGTAAAAGATTTGTACAATAAGAACTTCAAGACTCTGAAGAAAGAAATTGAAGAAGACCTCAGAAGATGGAAAGATCTCCCATGCTCAGTGATTGGCAGGATTAATATAGTAAAAATGGACATTTTACCAAAAGCGATCTACAGATTCAATGCAATCCCCATCAAAACACCAATCCAATTCTTCAGAGAGTTAGACAGAACAATTTGCCAATTCATCTGGAATAACAAAAAACCCAGGATAGCTAAAACTATCCTCAACAACAAAAGGACTTCAGGGGGAATCACTATCCCTGAACTCAAGCAGTATTACAGAGCAATAGTGATAAAAACTGCATGGTATTGGTACAGAGACAGACAAATAGACCAATGGAATAGAATTGAAGACCCAGAAATGAAACCACATACCTATGGGCACTTGATTTTTGACAAAGGAGCCAAAACCATCCAATGGAAAAAAGATAGCATTTTCAGCAAATGGTGCTGGTTCAACTGGAGGTCAACATGTAGAAGAATGCAGATCGATCCATGCTTATCACCCTGTACAAAGCTTAAGTCCAAGTGGATCAAGGACCTCCACATCAAACCAGACACACTCAAACTAATAGAAGAAAAACTAGGGAAGCATCTGGAACACATGGGCACTGGAAAAAATTTCCTGAACAAAACACCAATGGCTTATGCTCTAAGATCAAGAATGGACAAATGGGATCTCATAAAACTGCAAAGCTTCTGTAAGGCAAAGGACACTGTGGTTAGGACAAAACGGCAACCAACAGATTGGGAAAAGATCTTTATCAATCCTACAACAGATAGAGGGCTTATATCCAAAATATACAAAGAACTCAAGAAGTTAGACCGCAGGGAGACAAATAACTCTATTAAAAAATGGGGTTCAGAGCTAAACAAAGAATTCACAGCTGAGGAATGCCGAATGGCTGAGAAACACCTAAAGAAATGGTCAACATCTTTAGTCATAAGGGAAATGCAAATCAAAACAACCCTGAGATTTCACCTCACACCAGTGAGAATGGCTAAGATCAAAAACTCAGGTGACAGCAGATGCTGGCGAGGATGTGGAGGAAGAGGAACACTCCTCCATTGTTGGTGGGGTTGCAGACTGGTACAAGCATTCTGGAAATCAGTCTGGAGGTTCCTCAGAAAATTGGACATTGAACTGCCTGAGGATCCAGCTATACCTCTCTTGGGCATATACCCAAAAGATGCCCCAACATATAAAAAAGACACGTGCTCCACTATGTTCATCGTAGCCTTATTTATAATAGCCAGAAGCTGGAAAGAACCCAGATGCCCTTCAACAGAGGAATGGATACAGAAAATGTGGTACATCTACACAATGGAATATTACTCAGCAATCAAAAACAATGACTTTATGAAATTCGTAGGCAAATGGTTGGAACTGAAAAATATCATCCTGAGTGAGGTAACCCAATCACAGAAAAACACACATGGTATGCACTCATTGATAAGTGGCTATTAGCCCAAATACTTGAATTACCCTAGATGCCTAGAACAAATGAAACTCAAGACGGATGATCAAAATGTGAATGCTTCACTCCTTCTTTAAAAGGGGAACAAGAATACACTTGGCAGGGAATAGAGAGGCAAAGATTAAAACAGAGACTGAAGGAACATCCATTCAGAGCCTGTCCCACATGTGGCCTATACATATACAGCCACCCAATTAGACAAGATGGATGAAGCAAAGAAGTGCAGACCGACAGGAGCCGGATGTAGATCGCTCCTGAGAGACACAGCCAGAATACAGCAAACACAGAGGCGAATGCCAGCAGCAAACCACTGAATTGAGAATAGGACCCCCGTTGAAGGAATCAGAGAAAGAACTGGAAGAGCTTGAAGGGGCTCGAGACCCCATATGTACAACAATGCCAAGCAACCAGAGCTTCCAGGGACTAAGCCACTACCTAAAGACTATACATGGACTGACCCTGGACTCTGACCTCATAGGTAGCAATGAATATCCTAGTAAGAGCACCAGTGGAAGGGGAAGCCCTGGGTCCTGCTAAGACTGAACCCCCAGTGAACTAGACTGTTGGGGGGAGGGCGACAATGGGGGGAGGATGGGGAGGGGAACACCCATAAGGAAGAGGGGAGGGGGATGTTTGCCCGGAAACCGGGAAAGGGAAAGGGAATAACACTCGAAATGTATATAAGAAATACTCAAGTTAATAAAAAAAAAAAATAGAAGATCCACAGCATACATGTTTTGGGACATTTCTCTCTCTCTCTCTCTCTCTCTCTCTCTCTCTCTCTCTCTCTCCTCCCTCCCTCCCACTGTCCCCTTCTCTCTCTTACACACACACACACACACACACACACACACACACACACACACACACACAAAACACAACTTCATGCACACCTATTTATACCAATAGTCCTCAGGAACATCACTGTTTAATCACCCCTAACTCAATGTCATGTGGGTTAATCATGATTATAAAACATCTAAGAGTTCATGATTATCTTTACATACTGGCTGGCCAGATGTATAATGTGACCATTCAGGAACGTTATTGCTAGCATTATAAAAGACAGCGTCAACCTACACCGTGATAGACGACCACTCTTGTCCTAATGGCCCAGCACCATCTGTGCCAGATAATGATCCACTTCAGAACTGTCGTTAGTTTTCAGCAAATTGGAAGCTTGATATCCTGGAGAAAAACGTTTCCATTTATTATGAAACAATGCATTTACTTTAATAAAGTAGTCAAGGTTGTGTACGTTACTTTCTACTGGTGAAAAGTATTTTGTACAGATATTCAATCATTTGCCAATGACAGAGAAACCTTCACAGAAATGATTTGTTAATTGATTCCTTTATTATACTCTCATCATGGTGTATAACTACACACAAACTTAGATCATATAGCTTACTACATACATAGACTATAAGTGTGTTTGTGTGTGTGTGTGTGTGTGTGTGTGTACATGCATGCAAAATAACTTTATCCTTGAGGATAGGCACCATATCCTACAAGACAACTAAAATAAGCACACACACACACATGCAAAAAAAAGGATTCCATGTGGACGAAGTGGCTTAGTCAGTTGACAGATTTCTTCATAAGACTGAGAACTGAAGTCTAATCCCCAGAACCTACCTTTAAAAAGATGGGCGTGACACACAGTTATAATCTCAATACTGGAGGAGATGGAACAGGTAGCTTATGGGTGAGCTTCAGCACAATGACAGAGTGGTTCAAATGGAGGTGAATGTTGCCTGAGGAATGGCACTCAAGGTTGTCCTTTGTCCTTCACTTCCGTGTACATACATGTGTGTGTGTGTGCGTGCGTGCACACACAAACACACACACAGAGAGAGAGAGACAGAGAGAGAGAGACAGAGAGAGAGAGAGAGAGAGAGAGATGTCAGACACACACAAGAGTGGAGGATTATTCCACCAACAAACTTAGTAAACACAATATGTATTATTAAGCTATTGTCTGTTCTTAAAATAACCCAGGATAGTGATATTCTCCTGAGTTTTGTTTCTATTGCTCTGTTTGGTACCTTAAGACAGAGTTTCATATAACCCAGACTAGCATTGAATTCACTGTGTAGCTGAGACTGTCTTTGAACTCATCATCTTCTGCCTCCACCTTCCAAGGGATGTGGCTAGCCCAAGGGTTTCCAGAGAGTGGCTGGTTTCCATGAGTGTGTGCTACCATAACCAGCTCAAGTTTTCTCTTAATTCCCTGTCAAGAATCTGGAAGAAATTGTTAGTAAAACATATATCTGGCAAAAGTCCATAATTACAATGTAAACACATGACTCGTTAATAAAAAAAGAATTCAACTTAAATATAGGCAAACGATTTGAACAGTTTCCACTAAAAGTGAGAGGCAGGTGCCAAACACACACCTGTTTGCTTGCTTCCTTCGTTGGTTTTGTTTGTTGTTATTTTTCAGAGGCAGAGCCTTTCTAAGTAGTTCTCCTTGGTTTCAAACACGAGATCCTCCTGCCTCAGTCTCTTGGGGACTAGGATCACGCATATGTGGTCCCACAACCAGCTCTACTGATAACAAACAAGTACACGAAAAGGCACTGAATATCATGAGTCCATTTCTATTGCTATATTAATCACCACGACCAAAAACAAACAAAAATAAATAAATAAAAACAAAAACAAAACAAAACAAAAACAATTTGTGGAGGAAAACATTTATCCTCTCTCAGGTTGTAGTCCATCATCAAGAACCAAGACCGGAACTCGAGGCAAGACTGAAGACAGAAATCACCAACAAATGTTGCTTCCTGCCTAATTCCCAAGCTCACTTTCTTGTTCAGTTCAGGCCTAGGCATGGTACCACCCATAGTGGACTGGACACTCCCACATTATCAACTGAGGAAATGCCTCACAGGCCAATCTGATGGAGACAATTCCTCTATTGAGGCGCCCTCTCTCCCTAGGTGCTACCAATGAAGAATTGTCATCACAGTGAGTAAGAAGGTACAGTTTAAAGTCGGTTGGTAAATGTCTATCACAGAATGGAATTCCAATCAATTTCTGTTAGAAATGCACAGTAGTACAAATATTTTAAAGTCTCTTTTACTTTCCTCTGAAAATTAAATATATTCCTTCTATCCCTGCCATTTCCTTCACAGGTATTTCTCCAGAAGGAACCATACCATCATCCAATATTAAATCATGAAGGGCTGGAGAGATGGCTCAGGGGTTAAGAGCACTCGTTGCTCTTCCAGAGGTCCTGATTTCAATTCCCAGCAACCACATGGTGGCTCACAACCATCTGTAATGAGATCTGATGCCCTCTTCTGGTGTGTCTGAAGACAGCTACAGTGTACTTATATATAATAAATAAATCTTTTTTTAAAATATCATGTAAATTTACATTCTTTACAGCTTGATATACAACAACTAACATTGAAGAACACTTAAGTGTCTATCAACAAATGAATAAACACATTAAGATATATCTGCCAGAGGGTTGGGGATTTAGCTCAGTGGTAGAGCGCTTGCCTAGCAAGCGCAAGGCCCTGGGTTCGGTCCCCAGCTCCAAAAGAAAAAAAAAAAAGAAAAAAAGATATATCTGCCAGTAGAAGGCTGCTCGGACATTAGAAAGTACATGTTGAAGAACCTTTCTGTTAAGGTCATGCTCCCCCCATATCTGGGTGGCTCTCTGAGCTCAGGGAATGGCGGACTTCTCTGCTCAGCAGGCTTTCCCTCTCTCTGCATAACTTTATCTGAAGAGTGCTTGGTACAAATTCCTGATCTTATCTGAAGAATGACCTCATGCGAAGCTCTTGGCAAGAACTGCATAACTCAGCACACAGTCCTGCTCTGCCTTCCCTGAGTAATGTGATGTCCAATTAACCCTTCCCAACCATACCCCTGAAAGCCCTTATATCCCTAGAGCAATAAAGTAGATTCATCTCACTGCAGCAGTATCTGTAAGTTCTTCTGCCACACCCTCCTCACCCTGCTAGCTGCTTCTGCTCCCTTTGTCCTCACGAGCCTGTGACCAATGACCTCCAAGGAGAAGGAAAAGCCACAAGTACAGACTATTAGGTATGTGCTTGTCATAGTTAGGGTTTCCGTTTCTGTGAAGAGACACTGTGACCAAGGTAACTCTTAAGAAAATATTTCACTGGGGTTGGTGTACAGTTTCTGAGGTTCCGTCCATTATCATTATAGCAGGAAGCATGGCGGCATGCAGAAAGACGAGGTTCGGGAGAAGGAGCTGAGAGTTCTACAACTTAGTCCAAAGGCAGCAAGGAGGAAACTGGATTCCACAATGGGTGGAGCTTGAGCATAGAAGACCTCAAAGCCTATCTCCATGGTGACATATGTCCTCCAACAAGACCACGTCTCCTACCAGTGCCACTTCCTATGAGCCAAGCATAAAAACACATATATCAGGCTGGAGAGATGGCTCAGCAGTTAAGAGCACTCACTGCGGGCTGGAGAGATGGCTCAGTGGTTAAGAGCACCCGACTGCTCTTCCAGAGGTCCTGAGTTCAATTCCCAGCAACCACGTGGTGGCTCACAACCATCTGTAAAGAGATCGATGCCCTCTTCTGATGTATCTGAAGACAGCTACAGTGTACTTATATATAATAAATAAATAAATAAATAAATAAATAAATAAATAAATAAAAAGAGCGCTCACTGCTCTTCCAGAGGTCCTGAGTTCAAATCCCAGCAACACATGGTAGCTCACAACCATGTGAAATGGGATCCGATGCCCTCTTCTGGTGTGTCTGAAGACCATGACAGTGTCTTTAAAAAAAACAAAAAACAAAAAAACAAAACAAAAAAAACCACATAATTTATGGAGGCCAAACCTATTCAAACCACCACAATTCTAAAGGGGTGAATCTCGGTGCCTTAATGCTAAGTAAGAAAAGCCGCCAACATCAAAAGAGAGTTATAAGATTCTAGAAAATGAAAACACATCTGTACAGGCAAGAGGCAGATGTTTCTACTGAGAAACCAGTCATGTGCGTAGGGAACATTTTAGAGCCAATACGTTTGTTTCTTATTGTGGTTTAAATCTCATTTTCTGTGGTTATGTCAGAGTTCAATTTGTAGGTTATGCATCTGAACCATTTTATCCTGTATCAATGACACCTTGGGCTTCGAAATATGAAGGAGAGAGTTTTAGGTTTTAAAACAGATTTACTCTGAAATTCCGAGTCCAGGCACTAGGGATGCTGCTCACTTGGTATCCAGCGCTTGCCTGGCGTGCACCAGGCTCTGCTTTCCCATCGATCCCCAACACCAAATGTACCAGTCGTGGTGGCATACCCATGTCATTCCTACACCAGAGAAGCTGAAGCAGGAAACAGAAAATCAAAGTTATCCTCAATTACAAAGCAAGCTTGAGGATAAGCCTGAGCTACGTGATTCTCTGACCCCTCACAAAACAAAAACAAACAAACAAACCAAAACAAATTACCCCTGGCAATGGGCAAAGAAACACTACTTAGTGGTGGTGTTCTTATGTCAGTCAAAGACAGAGCAGATGGTAGACCTTCGTTCATCCTACCTTGATGGCTGCCTTAATGGCCAAAGCTATCTTTTTTTTTTTTTAAGATTTATTTATTTATATACATGAGTACACTGTAGCTGTCTTCAGACACACCAGAAGAGGGCATCAGATCCCATTACAGGTGGTTGTGAGCCACCATGTGGTTGCTGGGAATTGAACTCAGGACCTCTGGAAGAGCAGTCAGTGCTCTTAACCTCTGAGCCATCTCTCCAGCCCGGCCAAAGCTATCTTGTGGCCAAGACTCATAAAAATCAAATCAAACCAAATCTAATCCCGCCAACTCAGAGAGAGAGAGGAGGGAAGCAGAGGCCTGTGTCCTGCCACCATAGACCTGACCTCCAGCATCCAGCATGGGTGGGCCTTAGACACCTGCTTGCTGCACCTTGCCTCCACAGGACGGCTGGACTAACTCTGGTGGTGGAACGCAGAGGTGAGCCAGCCCCGAGGGTAAGAGTATGGGAGATGTAGCCGGGCTGCCCACCTGCCCTGAAGTGACGTGAGTGCGGCGAGGTAATGGGGGATGCCTCCCTTTCCCCCGCCCCACTATGCACCTTACCTCCTGCAGAGTAAGGAGAACTGGCCCTAGGGGTCATGAGAGCGGGTAAGCTGACCCTGACCCTCTCTGCCAGCAGCACTCGGAGAGCAGGCCCTGAACCTTGTCTGAGTAGCAAAGTAGAGCTGGCGCCGCTATAGGGGGCTCAAGTAAGCTGGCCTCAAGAGCAAGAGCACTGGAGAGCTGGCCCCGCCACTCGTCTGGTGTGAGGTGGCATAGCACAGGGGGGGGGCATGCTTTCCCCTCCCCCCTGACCGCCTACAGTAGCTAGGAGAGCTAGCTCTGGGGTCATGAGAGAAGACCCCTGCCCTTCACTGGCTGTAGCATTCTAGAGAGTGAACCTTGCACCTCGCCTGGGCCAAACAGTGGAGCTGGCCCTGATGGCAAGGGCACAGGTGAGCCATCCCCGAGGTTGTTACAGTGGGAGAGATGGCCCAGTCCATCACAATCTGCAGCACTTGCGAGAGTGGACCACCTCTCTTGATCGGGCAGCAAAATGGAGCTGGCGCTGGAGGTGTGGGTGCAGTTGAGCGGGCAATGAGGGCATAAGAGCTGACCTCCAGCAGATGGCAGCACTGAGTGGCCTAGTGGAGTGCTCACCTTGGTGGTTCGGATAACGGAGAGCCTACATGTCAAAAAGCTAAGCTGCCAGCCAGGCCCAAATCCAGGGCTTCTAATTGATTTACCCCAAACCCTATATCATCTTCGAATGGTTGGGATACATGAAGGAGCCAGTCCTGCTGTTCAAGGCCACAGGATCTCCATGACACAGAACAACAACAGGATAACCAGGAGTCCCGGTGAGGATCCAATATTGATGGTGTCATAGAAGCCATAGACCAACGAACATTTGCACGTGAAGTTGTGTGAATAAAGGGACAGATAGGCTGTGGGACACACTGTGCTGTACTATAGCCTCCACGATGAGATGTTTTCTATGCTTTGTGTTGTTGTTGTTGTTGCTGCTGCTGCTGCTGCTGCTGCTGCTGCTGCTGCTGCTGCTGCTGCTGCTGCTGCTGCTGCTGTGTGTTATTTTGGTGAAGGGCCTCAAGGGTGGATGTGAGCAGATGGGGAGATAAGTGGTACTGATGGGAAACTCATAAAGAACTAATAGAAAGATTGTATAAATAAATAAATACAATTTTTATTTTGATGCTCTTGTGTTTTTCTTGTTGGGTAGTGAACACATGCACTCTGCCCCTGAGCTACCTACCCCGAGCTTAAGCCATAACTTGTTAGAGTAATAACTTAGTTAGACCCCTTTTTAGTTCACCTTACACGTGCAAAAAAATGCATTGTATTGAAATAGATAAAAGCCAAATTACTTACAGAGACCTGTGAACACATACAGGTGTGGGAAATGATGGGGCTTGGGGAAGAAATTAGCCTCACATGCTCCTGCCTCACTCTCTTCAATTCTTTTAACCTGAGACCCAGCGCTTTAAGGAACGCTTAAAGGACTAGGCCAGTTACGCGATTAGCAGGAGTCTGGTGCCATCGTGTGGTGGTATCGAAGAATGCAAGGGCCGGATGCTCCTATGTCTGTTAGAGAATAGAGTGAAGGTTTTAAGCAGTCACTACGTGTACTTACCTAAAGACGACAAAAAGCCAATCATATGGAGAGGTGGAGTGCTTCTCGAGTATTACTATACATACATACATACATACATACATACATACATACATACATACATACATACATACATACATACATTCTGCTAATATAATTGTGTTTAAAGACAGAGAGCAGAGTTTGGGGTTGGAACTTATATTCAACACCAACAAGGAACTGCTGACTGCAAACCACAGAACGTGTTCTGAGTCGCAAGGACTTAGAAGGCAGTAAAGCGGAATATAAATGAATTTAAAGGAGCTGGTTTTTAATATTTTTGGACTAAATCTAAACAGTAGTTTGATGGTATATAGTTTACCTAGACACAAGGAAAAACCTATAGTCTTGTCATCTATGAGGAGCACTGAAGACCCCCAGCACACGGAGACCTCCGGGGGCTCTGAAACTTCCATGAGGCCTGCGGATGAACAGACGATGCTGCAGAATTTAATAAGCCCAAATTAGTTAGGCCGGGATTTTGTTTTCTCAAGGTACAAAACACGATGACACTCACACAAGACATGTATTTCAAATTTCTGGGTTCGTGTTTTCAAAAGCCCAAGTCATCTGGCGAGGGAGTAAAGCCAGGAGGAGGTGAGTAGGATCCGAATGGTTTCCGTAATATGAACATGGAGTGGGGTGACGGAACTGTGATTGGTAAAGTGCTACACAGGCATGAGGACCTGAATCTGGGCTCCAAAACCCTTTTAATTGCAGACCCCAACTGCTTACTCCCTCCATCCTTTACCCTCACCCGTGAGTTTAAGCTCCAGAACCATCTTAATACCAAGTGCCCCAGGTCCTAGCCCCAGTGTATGACTCTGCAGTAATCAGCTCCCCCAGGCTCTGATAATGTCCGCACCCAGCTCTTAGCCAGGCATAAGAGTATCCCTATCAATGACCCAACAGTGTCTACTTATCAATATAAGTCGGTCTGATATTGGTGTTAGTGACTATAAGGTGGTGTGCGAGACCCATTATCTCCAAAGTAGCCACCTTGTGACCCTCAAGAGGGTGAAGTCCACAGTGGGAGAGAAAATGGGCCCCTCCCATCAGACTAGTTTTTAAGGTACACTTACTGACGAGACGGGGGTCTTCTGAGCATCTCAATGTTGTGCTAGGGATGGATGTCTGTGCTTCTCTTCCTCTAGACCTTTGGGTTTGTTTTGTTTCGTTTATTCTTGCCACAAGGTGAAAACCCTCTCTGTGCCACTGTCTGCCATTGGCTTTGGCTTTGCCTTGTTTGATTACTGAGTGGCATCCTCTCTTGTTGTTTACAAGAACATCTTCTTTGCTATCCAAGATAGGAAATCTGCAGTCATAGCAACCAGTTCCGACTCCCCTTCCCCAGCCTTGGGTTCTCACTAGCTCCCACACCAGGGGAGCTGTGGCAGTTCTTACATGGGGCTTTATTCTCTTTCCTCTTCATTGCCAGTGCTAATGAATGGGTCATATTAATCAATCTTCTCCTCTGTCGAGTCACCTAAGTGTCCTCCTAGCACTGGGATCACTATCTCTTACCCATTCAAGGTATGCCAAAGAACTTCTCCCAAGGGTTTGTTTGGGCAGTAAAATGGGAGTGTGCTCTCAAAACGAATGCTGTGCACTGTCTGTGAGAGATCCGCTGTCCGTCTTATGACGTGAGATGGCCAAATGCTGGTTACCTAGACACAGCTATTGCAAAAGCAGCTTGTCTCAGGGTAGCAGGGACCCCATGGCATTCTGATCAGTTCCCTTCTTATTGATCAGTGGTTGCCCCGTGTTCAAAGTTCATCCCCTTTGGCTTAAGGGTTGCGCCTCTAGAGATTGCTGTTCTGGTCTCTAAAAATCACCCTGTCACCAGCCTCCCACGTCCTATCTTGTTCCCTTCTGAGGCTAAAGATCCTCTTCTGGGTTCCCTTACTCTGCCTACAGCTTACCTATTACTGATTCACCCTCCTCTTCCTCTTCCTCTTCCTCTACCTCTTTCCTCTTCTCTTCCTCCTCCTCCACCATCACCTCTGCCTCCTCCTCCTCTTCCTCTTCTTCCTCTTCCCCCTCCTCTTCCTCCTCCTCCTCCCAACCTCAGGCCCCTCCATCCTGTTCCAACACACTCTGTCTACCTCTGCACCCTATACACATTCCAGCTTTACCCACTTCACCTTCTGGATGTAAACCCCCTGCAGCAGCACCTCCTCCACTCATAACTATTGCTATGCTCCCTGGTGGAGATACCCAGTATCCTCAAAGCTCTTGCCCTTCCTTTTCCACTCCTGACTTCCCTGCTGGAGAACACACCATGTTCCAATCAGACTCGGGTCCCAGCCTCAGTCTTCCCATTGCCGGAAGCACCACTCCCTCACACAGCAAGAGACAGGGACTTAGAGGAAGGCTCGCCCTTTTCTGATCTGTTCTGTTTTCTACTTCAGATCTGTCTAACTGGAAGACACAGACAACCTCTCTCTTTTGCCTCATAAACCCCCGGACTCTAACTGCCCTCCAGGAACCTGTCCTTCACACCCATCACCCCAACTGAGATGATTGACAGCAACTCCTCCCGATTCAATTTACTTCAGAGGAAAGTACAGGGCAACAGAGCAATGTAAGTCCCAAACTTAAATCTGTAAGCTCCACCTGGCCAAGGACAAGGTAACTTCCTAGAATGCTGGGAGTTGTAGTTCTTGGAAAATAACAAAGCCACATGGAAAATATGGTGGCCACTTGATTTTGTCCTTTTAAAAAAATCTTATAACACATGTCTCATCGCCACTCTCTGGGAACCCAGGGGTGAACCTGACTAGAGTCTATTTTTCTAGTCAGTACTTAATGAGAGCTTGGCACAAAATTTTTGGAGCTGGTATTTCTTTTGTGAAAAAAATTTCTCAGAATTAACATTTGGAGTCCTGCAGCAAGATAAGAAAGACCCCCAGATGCTCTGCACTCCGGGACTGGGTGGGCTGCCCCAGGAGTGCACACTTTGGAATATTAATAAGAAGATCTGGGCTCCCCCTGCAGTGGGTGGCCATGCTTGAATAGGAGAGAGCAAGCACTTTGGTAAGTCATGAAGCTTTTTGGCTTCCTATGCACTTTCCTACCTGGTTTCTGGATTCTAGTTATCAAGTACCCAATCTAACAGGATCTGACGAGGTCTTCACACCATCATTCATGGGCAAGAGAGATGTCCTGTGGCACAAGGGTTAATTAGGAGTTCAGTCATAGCCACCATTTTCTCTCTTCTGACCTGCCTTGGAGCCCAAAGTTCCACAGCATAAGCTAACCACAGGGGCATTCCACAACACTGTGATCTAAGCTGAGGGTTTGAAAGGGCCCAGCATGCGCTCAAAGAGGCACAGCCTCTGATGGGTTCCTAGCATCTGGGTTGGACCAAAAGGATATAAAAGAAAAGTTCTCTTGGTGGGGAGTTGCAGGGATGGCTCAGAGGCTAAGATGAGCTATCCAGGAGATTTTTAGAATTGCAAAAAAAAAGGGGGGGGTGGCTGGAGAGATGGCTCAGAGGTTAAGATCACTGCTCTTCCACAGGTCCTGAGTTGAATTCCCAGCAACCACATGGTGGCTCATAACCATTTGAAATATGATCTGATGCCCTCTTCTGGAGTACAAGCCTATATGCATGGAGAACATTGTATATATAATAAATAAATCTTAAAAAAAAGACTAGTGGATCTCTGAAGCAGAGGACTCCAATTGTTAAATGTTGTCTCATGTTTTGACTATTTCTTGTCCTATGGCTCTACCTGTCATTATATGTTCTAGCCCGGGCCAACTGGATAGATAAAAAACAGGACAGATACAATGTCCCAGAGGTCACTCCAGAAACTGCAGGGCTACTGGGACTTGGGATGGGGCTGGTCTGTGCACAGAGAGTGCAGAATGCTGCCCCGGGTGTGCAGCTGGAGCTCCGACTCCAGTGTTATGCCCCACAGCCTGACATTACCACAGTGGCTCTACTATGCAGGCAAGCACGGTAGCCCTCAGAGCATTGAATTCACCTGCAGCAGTTACCAAGGTGCCCCCACCCCGGAAGTTACAACAGTGGGGAAGGAAAGGAAAGCTTTGTCTTTCTGTGTTGGATACAGAATGTGGCCACTGCAAGTTTGTTTTTGCCTGGTCATGCATGCGTGAGTTTACTGGGCTGTTTTCTCCTACCACCAGACATTCAAACTCTGAATTTATCTCAGAGCTTTCTGGCCATTGGATCTAATGTAACAGAGGTTCAAACACCACTTGGGTATGGATAATGTTAAAGTCGTCTTATTCTGTTCTACTTTATTGAAAAACTGGCTCTGAAGTTATGTCTCTCCCTCTCTCAGACCCAGACTTGCTTTTAAAGTTTCTGCGTCTGGGGTCAGGCGCCGAGACAGGGAGAGAAGAGAGCAAAGGAAAACACCTAAAGGTGTTATTGGCTCGTAAGATGATTGGGTATGGTTAAAAATGTGTAACAACTGTAACAAAAAAAAAAAAGATAACTTAAAACTTGTAACATGGGTTGATGTTAAATCTTAAAGAAATCATGTGACATGATTCCATTTGGAGATATAAACAATACATGACCTGTTGCCATCCCTAGGCAACCATGAGGCTGGCATCCATCTTTCCTAGGGCTATACAGGAAAGATGTCCTTGGACTTCACCACCATCTTAATTAAGGGTAACCACAGGGTATGGCCAACCACAGAGAGTAAAGAACAGGACTACAAGATACTTTGAATTGGGATGGATTCTTTATAATAATCTCTGTCCTGTCTTGAAAACAAGATTTACGAAAGAAAGGATTGAAAAGCAAAGTTAGTTTAATGAGGTATTAAAGCTTCGCCTCCAGGAATTCATATACAAGAACGTACACTGCTGGCAGTCAAACTTTGTAGTGTTAAGTCACTCGGGTGGTATTAGTTTTAGAGACATTGAATTGTTTGCAATGCTGGAGCTCTGTTTTGCCTGGTGCAGATAGCTTGTGCCCTGTGTCTTCACTCTTAATTAAAAAGAAAATCAAAGGACTGACCCTGGACTCTGACCTCATAGGTATCAATGAATATCCTAGTAAGAGCACCAGTGGAAGGGGAAGCTCTGGGTCCTGCTAAGACTGAACCCCCAGTGAACTAGATTGTTGGGGGGAGGGCGGCAATGGGGGGAGGATGGGGAGGGGAACACCCATAAGGAAGGGGAGGGGGAGGGATTAGGGGGATGTTTGCCCGGAAACCGGGAAAGGGAATAACACTCGAAATGTATATAAGAAATACTCAAGTTAATAAAAAAAAGAAAAGAAAAGAAAAGAAAAGAAAAAACTTTATTTTAATATTGCAGGAGCACACAATTGAGGGATTTTTAAGATTTTAAAGAAAATTTTGGAGTTTATAGGAAGAAAATGAGAATAAAAATTATTTTTAAGGAATATCTTTTATTTATGTTTTCCCCTTTTTTCAAATTACCTTTATTTTTTTTATAGTCCAGTCGTTATCCCCTTCCTGGTCTGCCCTCCCACAATTCCTCATCCCATTTCTCCTCCCCACTGTCTCCACAAGGATACCCCAACCCTACAGGCATCCCACTCCTTGGGACCTCAAATCTCTCAGGGTTAGGTGCATCTTCTCTCACTGAGGCCAGACCAGGCAGTCCTCTGCTGCATATGTGTCTGGGGTCTCGGACCAGCTTGTCTGCTGCCTGGTTGGTGATTCAGTGTCTGGGAGATCTCAGGGGTCCAGGTTAGTTGAGACTGCTGGTCTTCCTATGGGGTTGCCCTCCTCCTCAACTTCTTCCAACCTTTCCCTAATTCAACCACAGGGGTGCCCGACTTCAGTCCAATGGTTGGGTGTAAGTATCTGCATCTGTATCAGTCAGAGGCTTGTTGGGCCTCTCAGAGAGCAGCCATGCTAGGCTCCTGTCTGCAAGCACATCATAGCATCAGTAATAGTGTCAGGCCTTGGAGTCTCCCCTTGAGATGAATCCCAAGTTGGGTCAGTCACTGAACCACCTTTCCCTCGCTTTCTTCCCCATTCTTGTCCCTATAGTTCTTTTAGACAGAAACAATTCTGGGTCAGAAATTTTGACTGTGCGTTGGAAACCCCATCCTTCCACTTGAACTCTGAGTTCCCCTCTCCCCACTGTTGAGCATTTCATCTAAGGTCCCTTTGAGTCCTGAGTGTTTCTCACCTCCCAGGTCTCTGGTACTTTCTAGAGTCCCCCCTCTAGATTGCATATTTCCATTCATTCTGCTGGCCCTCGGGGCTTCTCTCCTGTTGTCCAACTCCCCATACATGATCATGCTCCCCTTCCCCTTCCCCTTCCCTCTCCCACTCAGGTCCCTCCTTCCCTCTGCTTCCAATGATTACTTCCTTCTCCCTCCCTAGTGGGATTGAAGCATCCCCAGTTGGGCCCTTCTGTTTGTTAACATTCTTCTGTGGATTGTGTCCTGGGTATTCTGTGCGTTTTTGGCTAATATCCCTTATTAGTGAGTATATACCATGCATGTCCTTTTGGGTCTAGTTTATGATGCTATAGGACATTTTAAATTTATAAAATACTTTACTATGATGCTTTTATTAATATGTGACCTTGAAAAAAAGATAAATAAAAGGCCAAAAATTGGGACCATGGCTATAAGCACTGACTATTAAACACCAGAGTCTGAGGTGTTCCTAGCTTATGATACATCAAGACAATGAGCTAAGCAGTATGACAAAAGGGTCTCTCCTTACCTGAGGTCTATTCAGGCCAACAGAGACTGATTTAAGAATGTATGTCCAACCTCCTTGTTTTTGCTAATATTGTTAAGCTGTAGCTATTTTGGTAAACTGTATTATTCATGAAGCTGTTATATTCTATAATGGCACACTATATAAGAGGTAGGAAAATAGAATTGCCAATCTCTCTATGGACTGTATTCATGAAAAGAGCTTCAATTCAGAAGTTGTTATTTTTCTTATAACCTGTTAAAGATGATTAAGCTTTAACATGATCAGAACTATACTTGTAGTCGTGTGAAATATTGGTGTCATTAATTATAGAAAACAAAGCTTTATTGGGCCTCATGCATATATTTTCAAGGTATAGCCTAAAGCGAGTAACTAAAAGGACAAGCAAGAGCTGTTTATCTTGACTATACCTAATAGAAAATGGGCCTCCAACTGTCAAAGATCTGCTGAGTATGCAGTTGCAGTAAAAATAAAAAAAAAAAATGGCAGAACCAGTGCCGTTAGTTCTGGTTACAATGGACCATTGGAACTAGTGCTAATTTATCTCAGATTAGTATCTCTCCTGGTGGCTCACTGTTAGCCGTGAACTCTCTGGTTCCAGCTACCCAGCAAAATCATGGTTCTAGAAGTCCAGCCGCAGCTGACCTATCGAGCCTCCCTGCCACACTCCCAACAACAGCCCCCTGGTAGTTAAAGTAAATGCTCCCAACTACCCGGTAAAATCAAGATTCAACAAACTGTAACCCAACCATCAGATTTACATGTTAAATTCCCAATCCACAATACATCCTCACAATAAATCCACTGCCAATTAATAAAGGTATAAACCACCCACCTAGACAAGATAAAAATTGACCTCGTCTACCTGGATCTGGATCATCTCGCTCCGTCGTCTCCATCTTGATTCTCTCACTTCTCCTTTCCATCTCTCCTTCCTAGACTTTTTCCCGCCTACCCTTCCTTCTCATCCAATGATAGGCTTTGCCTTATCCTGGACCTGCCTTGCTGCATAATGGCATCATCCTACAGTATGATATTTAAAAAATATATGCTTACTATGTCAGACAGAGACACCAGCTCCTACAGTGACCCCCCCCCAAACCAATGTCTCCAAAAATATAATGGGGCATGACTGTGACTCCACCTTGATTGTGGTAGTGCTAACCACTGGGCAAGATTACCCCAATGCCTTGCCTGCTGCCAGGACCCAGTCCAAACTGGACAAGCAGGACACTGGAGAAATGATTACCCCACTTTGCCTAGACAAAGTGAGGCCAGTTCCCCTGTGGTCCTCCTCCATGGGAAAGCCTCCCATCTTCTAGGCATAGAGACCAAAGACTGAAGCTTACCTGGTACCTCTATCCCCAAAACAAAGCCATGGAGTCTATAGGAGCCTAGGATGATCATCTAGATAATGGATTGGTCTATGTCATTTTAATTGATACACAGACCATTTGGATTATACGTTCTCCTACAATTTATCCTTCTCAGATCTCTGATGGCATTGACAGGGCAAAATGTAGTTTTGTCTGATTGGCAGCAGCAGGCAACCCGCTCCTTCCCCCAATGCGGCAGCCACCATTTTAGTTCCTCTAAAACTCCTAGGTCTCTTGTTAAGGAAAGGCAAACAGATTTGCCTTGCTAACAGACCTTATACTTAAAGACAAATAGGTTTCAGGTGTAATTTTCCACTAAGGCAGCACACTTTGCAGTGACTGTTATCAGTAATAAGTACCCCTGTGTCTGATAAATAATTAGCTGGAAAGAAAAAGGCTCAAAGTCCGTGTAAGTTCTTAGGTTCTAAAAGAGTATTCTAAGCTATACAATTATCTGAGTATATGAAAACTTAAATAAGTTCTAATGGTATAAGAAAATTATTTAACATACCTAAAAATGGGAACTGTTTCCTAAAGAGAAAATTTCTGGTTGTGTCATGTGATGCAGACTCACATGATGTTTTGCTGAGGTAAGACCTGTGAGAAGACACGTGATGTTTGGAGAGAATATAAGTAGAACTCAACAGACAGTGACAGGCCACTTTTATAGCTAGCTGTGCAACTTTTCATTGGTCTCTCATCTTAGATGATCTTCATTGAGAGAGGCATGGCAGAGAATGGGCATTTTACCTGGTCCTGGTTGTAGAGGGCCGCTATAACATTCGCCACCACAAGATGGCGCTGGCTTCCACTGCGCCCCACGTGGAAGGCCAGGATAGCTTTCGCCATTACAAGATGGCGCTGGCCTCCGCCGCGCCAGTCGACTTCCTTTCAGGAAGTTAACTGTGTGCGCACGTGCAAGAGTGCCTTCGTGCCAGGTCTTTGCCCACTCCGGGGCGTGCCTAATGAGATCATGAGTAAGCAACCAATCAGGTGTGGATGCGCCGCGCTAGGGTGTTTATAAGCCACGCCATGCTGGCGCCCCGAAGCCGCCCTCTCTATTATTAATAAATAATAAGAATTTTGGCTACAGAAGGATTCGTGTGTTCCCGCGTATTCTTGCTGGCGAGAGGTCACGCGGGACACCAGGTCACTCCTATTGATTCATGATGATTTGGCGGAGGCCTGGTGGTTTCTGCTGGATCATTACTGATTTGGGTTGGGTGACAGTTTTGAACTGGACTGCTGGTATCCTAACAGAAGGAGATTGGAATCACCCCCAAAGAACTACTTCTAAACAGGTCCATATCCCCTTGTCTTATTTACCATCGTTTCACCCCTACCTTTGGACAGTGGTATTGCAGTAAGATTAAAAATTAGGCGCAACTAGTTCCAGTGCATCACTGTTCCACACTGGACGCCTGGTACTCTCGGACCCGGGCAGTCGCTCCCTGGAGTTAGTTCGGACACCATAAGGCCATATAGAAGTAACAATTTATCTCAGCGGTGGCTGGTTTCAGTGTGGCACCGCGCCATGTTAGCCTTGCTTTCTTCTAGCCCCAGCAGTCTCTCTGCTCCCATTGTTAGTCACCCTGGCTGGCCCTGGCCAACCAGGAACTCTCTGGTTCCAACCATCCTCCCGGTAAAATCAAGACTCAACAAATTGTAATCCAACAATCAGATTTACATGTTAAATTCCCAATCCACAATACATCCTCACAATAAATCCACTGCCAATTAATAAAGATTTAAACCGCCCAACCAGACAAGATAAAATTGACCTAGTCCACCTGGATCTGGATCTTGCTCTGTTGTGGCCATCTTGATTTCCCTCACTCTTCTTCCTCCTCCCTCCTTCCTAGACTTTTCCCGCCTACCCTTCTTTCTCATCCAATGATAGACTACGCCTTATCTTGGACCCGCCTTGCTGCGTAATGACATCATCTTACAGGGTGGGCTAGAAGGAGAGTTGAAGTATTTGAGCGCCCTTGTTAAAGTAGATTTTGAAAATCTAAGCCTACAGTTTTCTACCCCCCCCCCCCGCCCAACCCCTGCTATGCTATTGTTATACTAAGATTTTTTTTTCTTTTTTTTTTTCTTTTTTTTTTTTCTTTTTTTCCGGAGCTGGGGACCGAACCCAGGGCCTTGCGCTTGCTAGGCAAGCGCTCTACCACTGAGCTAAATCCCCAACCCCGTTATACTAAGATTTTAAAGGTTCAGACTTTTAACATTAATCAATGGAGTTCTTACTATTCAGTCACAAGTTTAAGATTTTAAATGTTCTATGGTCGTCTTTTAATTATAGACTTTAAAATATATCTCAATGATCTAAAAAACATATTTAGCTCTCTGGACAGAGGAAAAAAATTCATGCTTTTAATTCAAAGTTAAAAGTCCTATTTTTTGCTAAGACTTGAAGGCATGAATCCACTCCAGCTATGTTACAATGTGGCTTTCAGTACAGATCAATGCTAATATACCTAAAACTTTCTGAAAACTAAAAATTCATGTAAATTTCAAGGAGTCAGGGGAATCATAAACTTGGATCCACCTGCTGCAGATCGAATAGACTCCAAATGAGTACAACCTAAGTTTCTTCACCTGTCTACTCCTAAGAACGGGATCTCAACCCTGGCCTTGAGACTCTTCCTACCCCCTAGTTATTATAAATATAGGCCTGAAAGTTCCAAATGTAAGGTTTTTCTTTAAGTCCCTAAACTTTAACTTCCACCCCTAGTCTGTATTATCTCAGCAAATTTTCCTTTGACTGACAGATGCCATCCAGGGGTCACCTGAGGACTGCAAACTGCTGAGCTGACATAAAATAGTCCTGCCTCTCAGCAGGGTCAGCTAACCGAATGCTTTTGAGGAAAGCCCCATTCCCCAGCCTTTGACTCACCTTTCAACCTTCCCCAGGCCCTGACAATGACACCCTAGTTTTAGCTGGAAGTAGTTATAGAGGAGGGTGTGTCATTCCTTGTCCCCTAACAGTTGAGATGGTAAGCTAGAAGCCTGGCATAAAGGACAAGATGGCTACCTATAATGCTAAATTGCTATACCAGGATAAATGGGCTCAGATTTATCAACAGACAGATTTGCTAACTGAAATAGCTCTATAGTATGATACGGTACTAGACTGTTTTGTGCAGAACGAAGATATATTACAAGCCTTTCAGAAAAAAAAATACTGTTTTTATACAAACCATATAGGATTATAATCTGAATATACTAAAAAAAAAATTAGGTAGTAACTCTGGTGTCAACCAACATAGGGCCTTTAACCCTTCTGCTTCTGCTAATTACTGTTGGCTTTAGCATCACTGATGCCCTGAGTAAATAATTCCTGTCTGTGTACCAAGAAACTGATTATTGGATGCTGATATAAATGGGTAGCTGTCACAGAGTCAAAGATTTAACTCAGGTACAATTCAAGGGGGGAAGGTAAGAGCCAAAATTACTGTTAGCCCCTCCCACCCAAGGACAAGTTAACTTCCTACAGTGCTGGGAGTTGTAGTTCTTGAAAAAAATAACAAAGCCTCCTGAGAAATATGGTGGCTATATGGTTTTGCTTTAAAAGGTCCCAGTGTCCCGCAAAGATGCTAAAAAGGTCCCAGATGAAAGGTCACAATATATCAAAGAGGAAAAATATTTCTGTCCCAAATGGATATATCTGACGTTGCCAGCTATTCAGGGGGCCCAAATGATACCACCTTTCTGTCTGTATGGATGGGAACTATGAGGGGTTGCTACCAACCCTGTTGGTAATCCTGTGTACCTACAAGTAAATGACATTTTGGTTGGGTTGTGGGGTCCACTTGGCCAATAAGATTATATTTAGGTGGACATGATTGGGGGGGGGGGGGAGTCTGTTTACTATCCAAAGCAGACTAGATCAACCCCTCTACCCTATTGATCTGATAGTTCAACTGCAGAAACCTGTGCTTAACCCCCCATTCCCCGTGCGCTCACAAACACACACACACACACACACAATTTTAAAACACTCCCTTGCTGGTATTTTCCAACCCCTCGGGCTAGGTTATTAGACTCCACGACTGTGGAGGTCCCTCCCTCCCCTGACCTTTTTTTTTTTTTTTTAATGCTTCCTAGAATGTACCTCCTCCTAAAGCACACCCAGCCTGATACAAGGTTGCTGGATCTGTTTAAAAGGCAGCGTTCCTTAACACATTGGTTGAGGAGCAGAACTTCCAATAGCTACAGTCCTCCAACCTGTCTGCTTGTTCATGCCCAGATGCTGCAGTTACCTTGGAAGAAGGTGACTGGAAATATCTGTTTTGTCACTGCAAATTCCCCTCTTGCTAGTTCCCCCTTTTCTGACCCTTGTAATACTTGTCTCGGGGTTACTCTGAACTCAGAAGCTTATTCTGCTCCTACAGAAACTTGTTTAGCCTGGAGGTAACCGGTCTCATTTGCTACATGACCTCAGAACATCTGCATAATCATCCAGTGTTGTGTATAGCTGTGCATACACTTATTCAGGTTCAGAAGAGACACACCTCTTAGTTCCCTTTGGGCCGTCCAATCAGTGGGACAGGAAGGCTACCCTTCTTCTCATTCTAATGACAGTAGGAATGGGGGTGGAAGGGGTTAATCTGAAAGATAGGAGAAAGACCACCAACCCTAATCTTTATGGGCAAATTAATGAAAAGCCAGTGTACTGGTTAGTTTTGTGTGGCAGCTTGACACAATCTGGAGTTATCACAGAAAAAGGAGCCTCAGTTTTGGAAATGCCTTTATGAGACTCAGCTGAAAGGCATTTTCTCAATTAGTGATGGGGGTGGGGCAGCCCATTGTGGAAGGTGCTATCCCTGGGCTAGTGGTCTTGGGTTCTATAAGAGAGCAAGCTGAGCAAGCCAGGGAAAGCAAGCCAGTAAGTAACATCCCTCCATGGCCTCTGCATCAGCTCCTGCTTCCTAACTTGCTTGAGTTCCTGTCCTGACTTCCTTTGGTGATGAACAGAAATATGGAAGTGTAAGCTGAATAAACCCTTTCCTCCCCAACTTGCTTCTTGGTCATGATGTTTGTACAGGAATAGAAACAAGACAGCCAGCAATTAATTAAAGCATGTTTTAAAAAAAAAAAATGTGTTCACAGGCTCTCCTAAAGTGGAGTTTGAGAAGTCAGGATTGAAAGTGAGGAAGACAAGACTTTTATACCTCTTGGGTGGGGGTGGGGAGGTTCCAAATAGGGGTGGGGTGGACAAAATAAGCAAGGTTACAAATGCAGAACACAAGCATTAACAAGTTAGTCCCCCCTGACACAAGGTGGGCAGGACGAGGTAGTCATAACAATGTAACAAGGTAGTCAGAGTTGTCCATATAACTTTTTGAAACAAAGGTAGGGTTGTAACATGGTTATAAACTTTTTTTTTCTTTTTTTTTTTTTTTCCCCGAGCTGGGGACCCAACCCAGGGCCTTGCGATTGCTAGGCAAGCGCTCTACCACTGAGCTAAATCCCCAACCCGGTTATAAACTTTTATAGTTAAGGTTACAGGTGGGGCATAGCCCAATCCTTGAGAAAGAGAGGCTTAATCATAAATAGTAATTGTTAGCATTTTGTCTAATATCGGCACCACAGGTACCTGGCAAAAGCCAGGTATGCCTGACTCACTATGAAAGGAGCTGCTTGCCCCCTCCGCTTTCTCTTGCTCTTTTCCTTTTTGCTCCCATTCTCTCCCCATTCCCCTCACCCTCTCTTTCCACATGCTTATGGCCAGTCTCTACTTCTCAACTCCTCTTCTCTGCTCTCTTTGTCTGCCTTTCTCTGTCCCTACTACCTTCTCAACTCTCCTCCCCATGCCCTGAAAGTTGTTTGAATATCAGCCTGTGCCCTTTCAAAGCACACCAAGCCAACATGGTTCCACATGGAGAGATTTAATGAGAGAGGAAGAGGAGAGGAGAGGAAAGGAGGCTTGACATGATCACGTGGTGGGAAGGGGGAGGGGACAAGAAGAGAAGAACAAAGAGCAAGAGGGAGAAGTAAGAGGGAGAAGAGTGGGCAAGCAGCCCCATATATAGTCAGGCATGGCTGGCTGTTGCTAGGCAACTGTGGGGCGGAGCATACCTAGCTGCTGTCAGGTAGCTGTCGGGGTGGAGCTTAGACAGAATACCAACACTGAATAAACTCAATTCTATACTATACTGTCCTGTGGCTGGTCCCTCAAGAGAAAGGGATGCCTCAGCATGGGCCGGTAGAGGCACCCTCTTCCCCCCTACCTCACCACACATCCACCAAAACATATTCCTCTTCTCTTTATCTTTTTATAATGAAAAGTAATGAAGCTATTTGGTCTTTATGATGGCTTTTAATCCTGAAACGGAGGCAGGCTGGTTCTTCACGGGGACTGCTGCCTCACACCCTGGCCCAGATTAGAGGAGAAATGGGCCTGTAACAGATAAGTCATCAGACAGATGCAGCTCTTAGACAATTCAGTCCTCACATAGTCCTCTAAAACCAGGAGACTTAGACTTAAAGTGTCCAAGGGGAAACTCTGGGACACTGGGTGAGCCTTGTTGCTTTAATGCTTTTAACTGTCTCAATCAGTATAGTTATCAATACCTATTGATAATAATAGTTATCAATAACTATTATTCACAGAGATTTTTCTTTTCCCTTTTTGGAAAGCCTCTCTACTGTGAAAACTCTAAGACTGACCAGTTGAGCAAAACCTCTGATCCGACTGAACTGCCTCAAGAATATTGACGTCTACTCAGAGTGACTGACATCAAGGGGTATCTCTGACTCAGGAGGGTTTTTTTTTCCCTCAGAAGGATTCAACTTGGCGCCAGAGACAGAGAAGCCTGAAGCATGTATGCGGCTGGAAAAACTGACTTATAACCCACAAAAGTGAATCTATCTGCCTTCCAACCCCTGCAGTTCTCTGATCTGCATGAGGAAGGTCACGGGAGAGGAGACACCCGCCCTCTATTGAAAAAAAACGTGGCTCTGCCTTCTTCTAGAGTTTTCGAAACATGAATCTTTTAAGCCTTAAATAATACCCCACCCCTCCTTTTGAGGCTCAGTCTCTGGCCTTCCTATTTCTCTAAAGTGTGTAGTCTGATGTGGTGGCACACACCTTTAATGCCAGAATACTTGAGGCAGAGGCAGTTGGATCTCGAGTCCAAGAAGTCCAAAGAGAGATCCAGGACTTGGGGGCTATGCCGAGAAACCCAGTCTCAAAAGACAAAAAGAAAACAAAAGTCAAACAAAACAAAAACAAACAAAGAAAGGATGTGTCTTGTCTTCTCCCCTCCCCGCTTTATATCAGAGTCCTTTCTAGTACAGAAAAATAAATGAGATAAAGGGGTGTGGGAGCAGGGGGAGGGGTGGGGGAAGCCGGGTGCTTGTAAGCTCAGGGCTTGGCAGACAGCGATAGGTGAATTCTTGAGGCTGGTTGGCTGGGCAGCCTCATTGACTTGTGAAGTTCTAACCAAGCTGAAAGATGCTCTCTGAGAGAGCAAGGGGAACAGCTCCTGACCAGCAAAGTCTGAGGGTGTCCTCTAACCTCTCTCTGCACAAGCACCTGCACATACATATATGTACCGCTGCAGACACATGAACATACACACCCATGAAAGTGTGAGGCCCTGGGTTCAATCTCCAGAACTTCAAAAACAACAACAGCAACAACAACAACAACAAGTGCCGAGTCCGGAGCTGCAGTGGACAAACTTTTAGGAAGTTTCTTCCACTCTTTGTCAGAGTATTGGTTGAGAGGAGTGCGGCTGAAACTGTAACCGAAGGTGGCATTACGCTTCCAGAAAAGTCTCAAGGAAAACTATTGCAAGCAACGGTTGTGGCTGTGGGATCAGGTGGGAAAGGAAAGGGTGGAGAGATTCAGCCTGTCAGTGTAAAAGTTGGAGAGAGATAAAGTTCTCCCAGAATATGGAGTCACCAAAGTCGTGCTAGACAGCAAGGATTGCTTCTTATTTAGAGATGGTGACATTCTTGGAAAGTATGTCGACTGAAATCACCGTTGAAATGATGTCACATGGAGCTGCCCATTCCACTGCTGTTCTGAACTATTTCATCATGTAAAGAATTTCCATGCCTCCCTTTTATAATAAATGGATGATGCCTAAACTGAATAATAATAATAATAATAATAATAATAATAATAACAATAACAACTCACAGGAATCAATTTGATTTGATGCATACATAAGTAAACTAAGTTTCATCTAGCAATAATTACTAAATGTACTATATTCAGATATGTAGTGTTTTACTGTTTTTTTTCTTAAGCAATAACCATCGCTCACAGGCTATGAAACAGAGTGTGTGCCCAGCCTACTAGGGTGCTTCCGGCCAGCACTAACTCTTCCAAGGCCCCATGGAGCTTATAGCGCTCTCTCTCTCTCTTTCTCTCTCTCTCTCTCTCTCTCTCTCTCTCTCTCTCTCTCTCTTTTAAGGAAAGGAAAGCAGCCTGAGGCTATTTTAAGAGCCCTTCTCCCTTCCTCCCCAGCCCGTCTGCTCTTTGGAATCTGCCCAAAGCAACCCAGACAGATACTGCAGGAGCCCCAGGGTCAGGTCATCCTAGCTCTCCTTGTCTGACCATACAAGGAAGTCCAGGGCCCCACCAGGATGACTAAGCTACTGATCTAGGCAAAGGGAAGTCCAGCCGCAGAAACTGGTCTATTCCTGCTGGCCGTCATACCAAGATGGCTCTGATCGTGTCCTGTTAAGAACCAAGGTGTCCACAAAAGAGCACTTGGTGTCTGAGCTCTCCAATAACAAAAGTTAGCATTGAGGGTGGAAGTGGATGCCTAAGATAACAGTGTCTAAACTCTCCTTCCTGAAGAATTAGGGCAGGGACTGCGCCCTAGCCTCCTTGGGACTTGCCAGCAGGCAACTTGAGTTAGAGAAGAAGTCTTCCCAGTGCTTGCTTATGGGGAAGCCGTCAGGCTGACTGCCTGTTTTCTCTCTGCTGTTCTCTCTCCACCTGTTCTCTCCACCTGCTGAGTACTAATCCTCCCTCCCCCGCCGTGTGTGTGTGTGTGTGTGTGTGTGTGTGTGTGTGTGTGTGTGTGTGTGTAAGTCTGTTTGTCCTTCTTTCTCCCTCTGTCCTTCACTTAACCCCTCCCTCTTCCTCTCCCTCTCCTCCCTTTACCTCTCTCCTTGTTTGTCCATACTTTCCCTGGTTAATTCCTGTAGAACATTTTCTTCCCACACGGATTGCATTTTCTTAATGCTTCCAAAGATAAGGCCTTTAGTTTGAATTGTTATCTGTCTCTTAGGCCACCGTTACTAGGAAACTAGCTTTAGTCCCCACGGGATCAGTTGGACCCTTCTGGCACACTCCCATATAACCTCATCACCTCTTCTGTCACTGCTCCTTCATACAGAGACATTTAGACTTGAGCAGACTCTAGTGACTTCTACATATAAAGATGCTGAATCAAAGATACAAGACACAATTCGGAGAGAGAGGGTCAGGACCTTGGAAACAGTTTAAAATCATAAGATCATCTCTGTTTTCTAGAAAATACCGACTAGTGCATGACTGAGATGCTCAAGTCGCCAATGGGAGATGCAAGCTAAGAATTAAAATAGCCAGCACCTCCGTGTTGGCGGCCAGTTCGTAAAAGCAAGTGACACCAATAGGTTTGCCCGAGCTCCAAATGTGTTGTGTGCACACAGACACATGCGCACTTCTGGGTACTTTATGACACTCACGTGACATTTAAAGGACGACACAGGTTCCAGAAGCAAGTGAGTTTAAGCGCTAAGAAGAATAGCTAGAAATAAGCATTGAAAACCAGTGGAGACTAATTTCTTTTGATTGAGAATCTCAGGAATTCATAAACACTATGTGCAGCTAGGCTCCTCAGGAAAGGTTCCAGAAGCGGGTTTCATAGAAAGAGATGTGAGGGCCCAGCACTCAGAAAATTGAAATCATGCCCAGAATGACACCAGGATTTGGCTACAAAGGCAGAAAAACAAGCTCTCTTATGTTACTCTTCATTTTAAGAAATAGACCAGGCAGAGGACTTTCTCCTTCTATAAAAGGAGCAATCTGTTCTCCATGAGCTTTGAAGGAATGGGTTCTCCCCTCAAGGCAACCATCCCTGGTTCTTTAGACAATTCCTCTCCACCCCCTCCCCTTCTATTCTCCCTATCTTCTTCTGCCTGACCCTGTCTGCCTCTTTCCTTTCTTCTCCTTTCCCTCCCTGTTCCCATCCCACATTGGGCACTTGGGCAAGAACAACCCTCTCTGTTCATCCAGCATCCTCTGCACTGAGTCCACGCATCCCAGCCTGGCCCCAGTACGTGTACATTGGTTTGGGGTTCTCATGCTCATGTGTTGAGTCCCGTATGCTATTTGATTCTTTCTGTAAGTTCAAAGTTCAATCCTCAGAAGAAAAAAAGCTATAAAATCCATTAAACAAAAAATCGGGGTATTGGGGCTGGAGAGATGGCTCAGGGGTTAAGAGCACTGACTTCCTGAGGTCCTGAGTTCAATTCCGAGCAACCACATGTTGGCTCACAACCATCTGTAATGGGATCTGATGCCCTTTCTGCTGGGTCTGAAGATAGCCACAGTGTACTTAATAAAACAAATAAATCTTTTTTTTAAAAAAAAGTGGGTTATTAACAGTTCTATTATCATATCTCCACCCTTCCCCCACCCATCCCTCTGTCTCTCTTTCTCTCCCTTCTTCCGTCTTTCCTTTCACCTCTTTCTTTCTTCTTTCTTTTCAAGACTGGGCTCCTGGGCTCACCTACAGGAAGCCTACAGACATTATTCTGTGATTAAACATGAATATTCTGTTTGCTTCTCTAACCTTCCCTTCTGCTTGCCTCTGATTCCAGTTCATCCATTTTATATACCTCCCTGATTTTTTGTTGTTTTCTGACAACAACAAACTAAAACTGTGAGAATGAAGTTTAAAAGGATGCTCTCTGAATGAGTCCAAATGTTGAAGCCAAAGCTGAAGCAGCCTCAGCCAGGAAGCCAAGTTGAATCAGCCCTCAGCCAGACATGGCAGGTCGGTGAGGAGAGAACAAGGCCTTCTCAGATCAGCGATCCAGCAAGGGCACTTGAAGAATGAGGGTGTCTGAGCCAGATTCAGAGGTCATGTGAGGAAATATCACAAAGGGAGAGTGGGTTCTTGCCTGGCTCAGGAACCAGTGTGAGGCTCCAGGAAAGGAGTGATGGATGGTCTGAACCTCAAATGTCACAGGAAAATGTGACAGCCAGGTCCCAGCAGATGAATGTCCATGCTAGAGGTATCCATGGGCCTCTCTGCCAAGACCAGTACCACTGTGAATGGAACCCCTTTATTCTACCTGACTGCTGCTGGCATACGGAAATTGTTGATTACTTTGAATATTGGCATTTGCTAGGTTTGTATCAGTTCTAATCGTGTTTCCAACCACCTTAGTGTTTCCAAGGAACTCATCAAATTGTGCCTGGAATTATCTCACTGTTACACTTCTCCATTCTGCACGTGAATCTGTGAATGTTGGATGTGAGAAGACGCAGGTGGTGATGCACATACCCTCATACCTTATCTCAAGCACACACACACACACACACACACACACACACACACACACACACACAGTCACATATATACACACACATACACACACTGACACACACATTCACACACACAGTCATACACACACATACAGTCACGCACACACAGTCACATACACACACATGCATGCACAGACTACACATATATGGTATAGGCACTCACACACATGCATGTATACACATGTAATGCAAACATAAGCATATATACAGACATACTAGCACACACACAAATGAAAGCATATTTGTGTGCACACACACACATAATCATATGCATCTACACACAAAAGCAAAGACACATACATGTAAATACACATGTAAAGATCTATGTTTTACTCACATGCCTATGTACACACATAAGCAGACACATGTGAATATACAAATCTACACACACAGAAGCACACACATTAACACAAATTCATCCACATGAACACATACACACATGCCAACACACACATATACATACACACACACAAGCACATGCACAATCACCAGCTTAAACACCCTCATCTTCTCACTCATGCACAGTCACTCAAACATACCAATCAACACACTCATATAAAAACACAAACACACACATACAAATATGCTCAAATGCACACCAAAACTAATTCATACTTTCAAATGGGCACATACATGGATCCAATCACATGCACAAAAGCATATATACACATGCAAGTACATACATGTACACACTTACAAATGCATATACATTCATGTATCCAAATTGCATATATGTTAAATATGTGATCAAATGCATTTTACCCATACAAATTTATGAGTGCACAGTCATATGCACATACGGCACACATACTTCTTGATATACAAAACAAAGCATATGAACAGGTGCACCTACTCACAAGCACATTTGAATAGTCTCACAGAAATACATTGACACTTAGGTGCACACATACTTGTGCATATTTTAAAATGTAATCATATGTGCAATATACACAAATGCACACACATGCATATACAATCACATACATGCACATATAAACTCTGAAAATACTCACTTAGCTATACATTAATACATATATTCAAAGGCACATGAGAATAGATGCATACAAACACTAGTCACACATGAAAGTCACACATAATTATGCATATGCCTGTGCAAACCTACACACATAATCACACACAATTATAGGAAAACTCACATGCAAGGAGTCACACATGCACACCTATTTGCACACACTCCCATCTCACAAGCAGACAGACACTCATGGACAAACATACACATACATACATTCATATACATGTACACATTTACATACATGCACACACAAACATGAAAACATACATATTACACAGTCTGTCATACTATGTCACAACCACATGTATACAGATACACATGTGCACATAAATACACAATATGTGCGTACATACATGTATAGCCATAAGCATACTCACATTTGCATATATTCTCACAGTAAAGCTACACACAAACACACACACACATCACGCACACACATACTAGCGCACCTGTCAAGTTGACAATTAACACTATCACAGCACCAAAAATAAACTACAGCACAGGGCCTTGTTTATAGAAACCCCTTCTACCGCAGCCTTATGCTGCACATGACCTCAGCCTTCTCAATGTTCCCTTTGCAGCTAGAACCCTGCTGGAATCACCCAAGGCTTTCCAATGACTCCTGGCCCCAATAGCCTGCTAGCATATGGAATTTCATGTTGTCCATGTCTCCCGGTACCTGTGCCTCATTATCTGTGGATCTGTTAGAAACACTGTAAGTCACACAGAATACACAGTTGATCATTGCTATGTAGTTGGCTGTGTGTCCTCGTCCCCTCAAGTTCACATTAAAGCACCAAACACTAGGGTAGGAGCTAAGATTTTAAGGGGGTAACTAAGCTTAAATGATGTCACAGGGACGGTATCCTGATCTGAGTGGTGATCTCTCTCTCTCTCTCTCTCTCTCTCTCTCTCTCTCTCTCTCTGTGTGTGTGTGTGTGTGTGTGTGTGTGTGTGTGAGAGAGAGAGAGAGAGAGAGACAGAGAGACAGAGAGACAGAGACAGAGAGAGAGAGACAGAGAGAGAGAGAGAGAGAGGAGGGTCAGACAGACAGACAGACAGACATGCAATCCAGGAAGAGAGAGTGGGATCTGAGCCCACAGACCATGCTCTGAAGTGTGAGAAATCACTATCTGCTACATAAACAGCTGGACACTGTGTAGAGATCAACAGACCTTGGGGAGCCTAGTCTCTATGGATACATCTACATTACAACTCCTACATCTACAGCGCAGGGAGCATCACAGGGCAAAGATATTAAGAGCCAGGAAACCAGAAAGGCTGTTGAGAGAAAGGCTCTTCTAGAAAGAGCTGCATAAGTAAGATTGGAACAATGTCAACGTCAATGACATCTATCCTAGGTAGAATCACTGTTGCTGTGATAAAACATCACGACCAAAAGCAACTCGGGGAGCAAAGGGTTCATTTGACTTATGCTTACACATCACTGTTTACCACTGAAGGAAGTCAGGACAGGAACTCAGAGAGCAAAGTGCCTGGAGGCAGGAGCTGATGCAGAGGTCAGGGAGGAGTCCTACTTACTAGCTTGCTTCTTGAGTCTTGCTCAGCCTGTTTTCTTACAGACCCTAGGACACCCAGCCCAGGGGTGGAACCACCCACGATCACTAGTTAAGAAAATGCTCCAAAGGGCTAAAGAGATGGCTCAGGGGTTAAGAGCACTGACTGCTCTTCCAGAGGTCCTGAGTTCAATTCCCAGCAGCCACATGGTGGCTCACAACCATCTGTAATGAGATCTGATGTGCTCTTCTAGTGTGTCTGAAGATAGGACAGTGTTCTCACTTAAAATAAGTAAATAAAATTTAAAAATAAAAAAAGAAAGAAAATGCTTCACAAGCTCACCCACAGCTCCATCCTGTGGAGGAATTGTCTCAGTCCAGATTCCCTTCTCCAGATGACTATAGCGTGTGTCAACCATGTGTCAACTGACATAAAACTAGCTGGCACAGGACCCATGCACAAATGTGGAAGTGGGGAAATGTCACCGTCCCACCCCTAGACAAAGAGATACAGGTAACTAAGGACTCTAGGAAGTGAATTAGCCTCTCCCAGGGTGAGCCCCCTTACTGGTTCTCCAATGCATTTGTCCAATGCAAATTAGTCAACTTTGGGACTGCATAAATACCACCCACAGAAATAGATTCAGCAGTTTGTATTCAACACACACACACACACACACACACACACACACACACACACTTATATACATACATACACATATATATATGTAATTAACAACAATCGAAGAGAGACTATCAATTTGAAAGTCAGGGGAGATAGGAGGAGTTCAAAGGAAGATAGCTGGTGAGGGATTGGAGAGAGGAATGGGAACAAGGAAAGTGATGTAATTCTATACAATTAAAAGTATATTTTGGGGGCTGGAGAGATGTCTCAGGGGTTAAGAGCACTGACTGCTCTTCCAGAGGTCCTGAGTTCAAATCCCAGCAACCACATGGTGGCTCACAACCATCTATAACAGATTCTGGTGTGTCTGAAGACAGCTACAATGTACTCATATATACTAAATAAATAAAATATTTTTTAAAAAGTATATTTTGGGCTGGAGAGATGGCTCAGCGGTTAAGAGCACTGATTGCTCTTCCAGAGGTCCTGAGTTCAAATCCCAGCAACCACATGGTGGCTCAGAACCATCTGTAATGGGATCTGATGCTCTCTTCTGGTGTGTCTGAAGACAGCTACAGTGTACTCATCTATAATAAATAAATAGATCTTAAAAAATTATTTAAAAAGTATATTTTATTATTTAAAAAAAAAGAGAACTGTCTGCTGTTTAAGACACTCAGACTGTGGTATTTTGTTATGGCAGCCTGAGCTGACTAACGTAGTCTAGCTCGCCAGCTGTAGGTAGAACAGGCTTTGACCTCTCATCTAAGGAAGCAAAAGGAAGTATATAAACTGACCTCTTTGCCTTCTGAGACTAAACCCCAGTCCTAACACTAAAGTGCTAAGTCTTTCACCCTCACTCATAGTTTTCATACTGTTAAAAAAAAAATTGACGTCAGACTGTGTGTAGGGGTGTATACCTCTAATCTCAGCACCTGGACAGGAGGGTAATAAAGTCCAGGCTAGCCCTTGGCTGCATAAAATTACCACATCTCAATAACAACAACCAAAAGGCAGAAACAAAGCAGGCAGGCACAATCACTGCATGCATGCTTGTAATTCCAGCACAGAATAGTCTAAGGGGATCCCTGAGGCTGGCTGGCCATCCAGCCCAGCTTTAGTGAGAGCTCCGGCCTCAAAGACTAAGTTGATAGTGGTGGGATATGACAATGCTCTTGCCTTCACACTTGTGTACATGCACACATGCAAACAAGCACACACACACACACACACACACACACACACAGATACACACGTTAAAGAAAAAAAGGAAAGAGCTTTGTCTTAGTCAGGGTTCTCTAGAGTCACAGAACTTATGGAACATCTCTCTATATTGAGGGAATTTATTGTGACGTGTAGTCTAACTAACCCAACAACGATCAGCTGTGAATGGGAAGTCCAAGTTGCTCAGTCCCACGAGGCTAGTTGTTTCAGCTGGTTCTTCTGCAGAAGTGCTGGCAAGTAAAAGCAAGCAGGCAAGGAGACTCTTCCTTCTTCCAAAGTCCTTCTGTTGGCCTCCTGCAGTAGGTGTGGCCTAGATTAAAGGTGTGTGCCACCACACCTGCATCTTTGACTTGCTTTGTCCTGGGCTGACCTTGAATTCAGAGATCTCCTTGCCTCAGTCTCCTGGGATTAAAGGCATGTACTACCTTGACTGGTTCTAAGCTTTTCATAGCTACTTTGCCTTAAGCTCTCTATGCTAAGATCCAGGTCAGAAACTTGTATCTTCCAGTCTCAAGATGTGGACCACAGGTGAGCCCTCCTTCTTGGATTCTGATATAGTCAAGTTGAAAACCAGAAAGAGCCATTACAAACCTACACAAAAGCAGTACCTACTGCCTCACGCTTCCACCCACCTTCTACAGGAAGCCAGGCCCAGAGGAAGCAACAGACCCTCCCTCTGCGGAGCTGGCTTCCACTACACAGTGCGTCTGCCAAGAAGATGTTCAAATTCTGAGTCATGGGGACACGGAGCTGGCAATGGCAATGTTGTGGCTCAGACGCTGGGCAGGGGAGATATTAGAAGGGAATCAGGCAAAGATGCTTCAAGACGTGGCATTGGGCGAGGCATTTCTGAAAGCCCTCATAAGTAAGGAAAGGGGATCAGGAGCTGATACGTGGGGTTGCGTGACATTTATGAGGCTTCTGCATGGCGAAGGGTCGAATGGAGCCAAAGTCCAGGCTGGAGAATGAGAGGAAAACCCTGGCAGCTACGCATCTGATGGAGGATGAGCACATGGAACGTGGAATGAGCTCAGAAAGCCAAAGGCATACACTAGAGACAGCCCACTCAGTAAGAGGGCAACTGAAACGAATACACTGCTCTCAGACGAGAGCTATAATTTGGTTATTTGTCGGCATACGGTTATCACCGCTGGCCACTCTGATTCGGACGATCAAGAAAGGGACTCATTTCTGGGAGAGGCTAATTCTCCTTTTCCCGAGGAGGGAAATGAGCTAAGGATGCAGTTCGGCTGGTAGAGTGCTTATCTGGCATGCCCGAAGCCCTGCTTTCAGTCCCCACCAGGACAGAAGTCAGTTGTGGTGGCGAATGTCTATAACCCCAGCCTTTGGGAGGTGGAGACAGAAGGACTCACTGTTCAAGGTTAGTCTCTGTTGCCCAAGACTCTTTGTCTCAAACAAGCATTCCTCATCTCCCGTAGCTGCAAGGTTGCTTAATCTTCTATCTCACTTAACAAGATGGTGTTGGTGATGATGGTGATAATGATGACCTTGATGGTGGTGAAGAACTACATGGAAAAAAAAAGCAAAACCCAAACTTTATAGAAGAAAATGCTCTGAATTTTTAATTTTTGGTGATAAAAGCAGGTACAGGTTCCACCAGGTTTCGGTTAGTTAAAAAAACAAAACAAAACAAAATGAAAACAAAAAACAAGCAAACAAACAACAACAACAAAACTAACACAAGATAATATTGGAGACACAGGGAATTCTGATGTTCTTGCATGTGACTCAATGTGAAGCTCGCACCAGGACTTGGGGAACCTTTCATTTCTGTTGTGTGGTGGCTAAACACCCAGCCATTTGTGAGTCCTTCATGCCAGCTGTGTGAAGTGCTATGAGCTTACCAGAGTCGAGAAGGAGCCCCGGCCTTAAGCAGCAGCTTCAGTAGGGCTGAAAGTGATGACATCTGAGTTAGACACAGACAGCATGTTGTTCAAGCCTTTGGTTGAAAAAGAGAAGAGAAGAGAAGAGGAGAGGAGAGGAGAGGAGAGGAGAGGAGAGGAGAGGAGAGGAGAGGAGAGGAGAGGAGAGGAGAGGAGAGGAGAGGAGAGGAGAGGAGAGGAGAAGAGAAAGAAGAGAAGAGGAGTCTCATTTGAGAATATAGCTCGGGGCTGGAGAGATGGCTCAGCGGTTAAGAGCACCCGACTGCTCTTCCAGAGGTCATGAGTTCAATTCCCAGCAACCACATGGTGGCTCACAATCATCTGTAAAGAGATCCGATGCCCTCTTCTGGTGTATCTGAAGACAGCTATAGTGTACTTATATATAATAAATAAATAAATCTTAAAAAAAAAAAAAAAAAAAAAGAATATAGCTCAAGGTGGTTTCTGTGTGTTCCAGGAGTTGGCCCTACAGTGCAGGCAAGAGTGATTGCTTGCCATTCTTTCTCCAGACATGTCAGAAGTGCATGGAAGTGGACAAGGATGGCTCTCTGTGGTAGCCTTCTGTGAGCAAGTCTAAATGGCAATAGGTCTCTTGTGCGGTGTCTGCCCTCTGTGGAATTGTGCAGGATTGATGGGTTTATTGAGATCTGGAACCAACCATACGGGCAGAAGAGACAACAGGTGCTGAGGACCTCACACGACAGGGCTGGGAGAAATTGAGCGGCAACAGTCAAACACTCTGTGTTGTGTTTTGTTTTGAGATGGGACCTCTTGTAGCCCAGGCTAGCCTTGAATTTATGTAGCTAATGATGACCCTGAGCTTCTGACCTTCCTGCCTCCATCTTCTAGGCCTTCTACGTGTCACGTCATGACGCAGGTGTACGTGCTGCTCCTAGCTTTCGTCAATGCTGGAGGCCAATCCCAGAACTTCCTGCATGGGAGCCAAGCCCTCTGTTCGGAGAAAACTACATCTACGGCTCTCTACCGTCCTAAGGCTCGCCTCTTAGCAATTAAGCTGTCAAGCTGCAGTCACTCAGGGTGTGTTCACATCCTGAAAGCTCTGGGAAAAAAAAAAGCCTGCTTAGGAAGCCCACTGAGAGATGAAATACAGAAGGCCGAGCTACTGGCCCCGAGTGTTTCCTAAGTGGATTTTCTTCCAGAAAATCTCTGAAAAGTGGGGAATTAGAGTCAGGAATGTAGAGTAGTAAAAATAGAATTATCAAATAAGTGTTTCATTTGTGTGTGTGTGTGTGTGTGTGTGTGTGTGTGTGTGTGTGTGTGTCTGTGAGAGAGGAGGGGAGAAAGATTGAAGAGGAGGGTATTAAGAATGCATAGGGCCATGCTGAAAAGCTGAGTAAAAGAGTAGGAGTGAGTAGTTTGTTTTCAAACTTTTTCATGTTTAGTCATTCAGAAAGTCAACTGATATCCTGTCAGGGAGATGGTCCAGAGAAGTAAAGAGGTGGATTTTAGGAGCGTTGAGTGAAGCTATATAGAAGGAAGAAGAATTAACTTCAAAATATTTCTATTATTAGAAACACAAAAATAGTATGGGAACTTGACTGGGAAGCAAAATCAAGGAATGCTGTGTGTTTGCTTAATCTGCCCATCTTCCTATATTTTCTATATTTTCCCTCTTTTCCCACTGCTTCTCTGGGCTACAGTATGCAAATTTTCCCTGATATGCAAATAAGCCCAGAAACTTTCCCATCAGCTCTGAGTGGAACTCGCAGGAAGCCAGTATATAATGCCATCTGCAGTGCCCATCCATGGCCAGGTCAGAGGGGATGATTCATCTCCCAAATGACCAGATCAGCCAGGCCATTTCCTCGTGACCTTAGACTATGAGAGAGAAGTAGTTCCCAGAAAGGTTGTAGGTTTTATGATAGGTAGACAGGTGGAGGAGAAATCAGAACGATCTCAGAATAGGTTAAGAGAGGGAAGTGATTTGCATTTGATACATTGTAGCAGCAGCTCAGCTGTGAGGGTAAGGAGCTCTGAATTAATAGTGCTCATTGGGGATGGAAAGCTTGAGGGGCAGGACATGTGTGTATGGGGGATGGGGCCCTGTTTTCTTAACCTGTTGGACAGCTTGTTTTGTCTTTGCAACAAATTCTCACCATCACTTGGTTCATAGTCCTCCAGCTCTGATCCTACAAGGGCATCCTGGCCACTCACAGAGAACTGAGATGTCCTCCCCTGACATGGGACCTAAGGCTGGGCCTTTGCTCTGTCCAGTCTTAATTTCTCCTTTCTTATCTACCAGCCTCTGCACCATCAGTGGGCAAGTGAATAGGGTCTTTGAGGTGAAGGGTCTATGGCTTCTCGAAGAATCTCTGAAAGCTCAGATTCAAACATGCTAAAAACTCCAACTGGACCCAGGTACACTGGTACGAGGAGTGTGACTCCAGGTATACATTCCTGCAGATTGAAAAGGACTTTTGTTGTAGCTTCTGCTTCAAATATCTCTATTAATTTGCCAAGAGCAACGCTAGTTCTATTAGTGAACAAAGAAACTTTTACTAAGATGTATTTAGTACTGAAACTGAAAAGAATGAAAGAGAGGCTTCAGTTTCTGTTTTGAATGCCAATTCTCATAATACATGAGTTCATTAAATTGTATAGACTTTGATTCTCGTCAATTCGGGGGCTTGATGTTTTTATTTATTAGCAACTTTTTAATAGTAGTGGTTATAAATAAAACACAATGGCTACTTTCTAGAAGAGTCTGAGAAGGGAGAGGATCAGACAAAACAAACTCTGTATGAAAATGTCATCAGGGAACAAGTTATTTTGCAAGCTAATTTAAAACATAGAAATTTAATTGACAAATCAAGATGAGTTTTGTGATGTCCTGGTCCAGGTCTGTAAAATTGAATAAAGTGATTTGCATATCCGTCCTCTTCCTTGAGTACTGCTCTGCAGTGAGAACAGTTAACAGTTCTCTCGAGATTTGCATAAGACATTAGTGGCTTAACTGCCTTGTTGTTAATGTGGTGAACTAGCAACCCATTTTCAGAGGGTTCTATCAATCAGGGCAGGGAGGGTCGTCTGTCAGAGCAGCTTCAGGATGCAGAGAACTAGGCCAGAACCTGGGTTGGTTTTTATCTTTCAAGGCTTCCCCTAAGGGTCTGCTTTTGCCATCAAGCTCCATATCCTAAAAGCTCTGAAGGCTTCAAAATAGAGCCAAAGACTGGGGGCTGGATGCTCAAAACAGGAGCGTGTGGGGATACTTCAGATCCCACTGTGACGAGGATCACTGAGTTCTGCAGGCAATGGATATGCCTCTGAAATGGCATTCCTGTCCTTTCAATCAATCTCTGAAATCTTCAATCCAGACTTCTCCAGTCTCCTCCAGCCCCCAACACTATCATTATTCCATGGTCTATTCCTATTAGTCTATACTGTGAGTGTTTTGTTGTTGTTTTGTTTTTTTTTAGTTTCTTTGTATACGTAAGATCATGCAATGTTTTCTCTTGTACTTACTGTCTTGTTTCACTTAGCAGTCTAACAATGCTGCTATGATTGACAGAATTTTCTTCATTGTTAGGGCTGACTAGCATTCCACTGAGCGTGTGTGTGTGTGTGTGTGTGTGTGTGTGTGTGTGTGTGTGTGTGTGTCTGCTATAATGGCATTTTCTCCATCCACTCATCTACTGAAGGACACCTCGGCTGCCCTTTGTTTTGGCTTTTATGACTGTTCCTTCCATGAACAAGAAGGAAAAATGTGTCTTTTACATACTGATCTCATTTCTTTCTGCCGTGAGCCAGTAATGAGATTTCTGGCTCACATGGGACTTCTGTTTTATTATTTGGGGAACCTCCAGACTGTTTTCCATAATGACTGTACTAATTTCCATTTCCATCCACATTGTACAACAGTTCCCTGTAAAAAAGAAGTTAAGAGAGCTCGTAGCTACAAGCTTATGCTTGTAAGCAACAATGCCCCAGGTCTGTGTTTGCACATAAAAAGGCACACTCATTTGCAGGGTTTCACAGCTGAGGGGAGGACACATTTGATCTCACTGCCACACTGTCAAAAAAAATTACCTTTCTCTTTTTTTTAAGTGTTTATTGCACAAAATAAATTTCATCGTGACACTCTCAAGCATACACATAATGAATGTATGAATTTATGAATGTATTTTCTTGAAATTTGTGTGTGTGTGTGTGTGTGTGTGTGTGTGTGTGTGTGTGTGGGTGTGTGTGCCCTCTCCTCTCATATCAAGGTCAGAGCACAACTTCCAGTATTCCACCTTGTTAAAGCAGGGTATCTCTTGTTTCTACTGGTATGCTGTGTACTCCAGGTTAGCTGACCCTCAAGCTTTAAGTGTCTTCTCCTGACTTTGTCTCTTCTTCATGAATACTAGAATTACAGATACATGCCGCATCGCTTTTTATTTGGGGCCTGGGGATCAAATGTAGCTTGTCAAGTTCGCACAGAGAGCACTTCCATCCACGAACCCTCCTCCCCAGCTGGTTCATTCTCATCTAAACCGGTCTCCTGGAGGCTGAGCTGGCCTCACACTCCTAGGTAGCTGAGGATGACTTCTGATCCTCCTGCCTCCACCTCCTGAGTGTTGGGATACAGGGAGTCAGACACCAGAATCTTGTTTTCACATAGGGGATGGAATCCAGGGCTCAATGCATGCTAGACAGGTGCTCTACCGTCCAAACTACATCCCCAGCCTCATGTAATACTCACCTTCTCCTGTCCCACCCCTCCTACCTGCTATTGGTCCTTTCCTTATTCCCAAATACCTTCCCCTCTGTTTTCAAGTCTCAAGTTAATGAAAGTTTGAGAAATGATCTCTTTTGCTACCAGGGGAACAGATAGAACTCTCACAGAGTCTGCAGAACTAATGTGATGCCTCGCTTTCCCTTCACTCCCATGTCTGGATGGTGTTTCAGTGGCTCTGTATCTAACGCTCGTGAAACACCCTGACACACAGAAAGCTTAAACACTAAGTGAAAAAATATGGGATCTGGAAGGGAATGGGATGGGAAGGCGTGGGCTGAAGGAGACACTTTCTAGACTAGCACATGGTTGTCTTTCTTCCTAAATGTCTCCAAATCTGAAGGAAGAGGACAAGGACACGAGGAGGAGGGAAGGCATGATGCCAGGGAGGGGGCCTGTGTGGCTTCAGCTACAGAGGAGTCCCAAGTCCACCAGATGGTGGAAGAGGAGGAACCAGGCTAGACAGGGTGGAGGCAAAGTCTGATTCCTAGGAACTCTTGTCCACTGGTGGTGGGGGCAGCACCGGGAGCTCTCCTTAGCAACGAGGGCCTTTTGAAATGTTTGTGCTGTTTACCCGTGTTTGGTGTATCTCATTGGGAGTGCACAGGGTAACTCAAATAAGAGGAAGGAAGGATGGACAGTGGAGAGGGGCAGCTTGGCGGACCCTGCCTTTCTTGTCTTCATTCTGTCTTACATCGATTTTTTTTTTTTAACCAGAAGGGATTCCCAAGAAAGAGGATATGGTATCATAAAAATAGGACTGGAGGATTCCAAGAATGGGAAACACTATAAAAGGACAGAAGAAAAGGAAAAAACAAAACAAAACAAAAAAACCCCATACAAAGAAAGAAGGAAAGCCAGAAGTACCCCTAAATGTGTGGACTATCTCTAATAACACATAAAGACCCTCTGCAATGTGGTTGTCTGAGGCCCAAATAGAGCCAAATATTTCGAAAATGTGTGTCTGTGCCAGGCATATGCCATGACAACTGTAGCATTTATAGGTGGGGAATTATCTCTCCTTCCTTCTGTGAGAGATGGGTGTGCTCATTCATTCATTCATTCATTCATTCAACATGTACTCATGGACTGTCTGGGCCATGCAGGGTCGTCCTGGGCAGCAGCCATGAATAACAGAGTTCTTTCTGTTCATGGTATCTGGAGTCCAGTGAAGAGATTGATCCTGTCAAAATCCAAAGTAAACAGAAGCAATGAACAGGAGGTGGATGTGACTTGCTAACTGGTCCTTTGGAGGAAACAGAGAGGCAGCCTGATAGAAGCCACAGTTTCCAAAAGGCTATCCTGGAAGACCTCATAATGAAGTTGACCTTGATTAAGACCCCAAGGCAAGGAGGCAGATACCAGGAGAGACGAGCTTTGGAGACAGGAATGAGCAGGTGCAGAGGCTGAGAATCTGTTGTCTGAATGGAGCTCAGGAAAGAGCAACGGCTGATGTTGTTAGACAAGAATAACCAAGCCAGCCAAGGGGGCAGTGGATGAGGACATTGGATGTATTCCAAGTGGGAGAGAAAACTTTTACTCTGAGTGAACAGGTGTCACTGGATCAGGGACAAGGCCCTGAATTTATATTTTAAAAAAATCTTGCCTATGTATGTGTACATGTGTTCATATATGTGTATGTTCATTTGTGTGAAGGCTATCTCTGTTGTGTCATTCCCTGGGTTGTTCTCTGGTTTAAAACTTACCCAATTGGCTAGACTGGCTGATCCTGGGTCCATTTTAGTCCCCCAGAGCTGGTATTACAAGCTTGTGCCACTATGCCCAGCCTTTTTACATGGGTGCTGAGGATAGAACTCAAGTCCTCATGTTTGCCAAGCAAACACTTTACTGAGCTCTCACTTTAATCCCTACATTACATTTTAATATACATGTTGATATCTGTATTGAAGATACACAGGAGGAAGGTGGAGGAAGGGCAGAGTACAGGGACCAGAAGGAAGCTGATGCTTGGACTGGGGCAGTAATGGTTCTACAGCCCCAAGAGCAAGATGATGAGCATCCCAGAACACTCCAGAAGAATGTCCCTATGAGGTCGGATGTCAGGACTTTCCAGTTATCTGCCCCACCTCCCCAAGGCTTTGACCTGTACATCAGGAATAACGGAGGCACCAGGAGGGAGAGGAGGAAGACTAAAGAAGAATTTGTGCACAGTGTATAAAACCTTGAGCTTAGCTCCAGCCTGACTGTGGGAGATGTTCTTCTAGCTTTGTCTGGCCTCAGTGGGAGATGAAGTGCCTCGCTCTGCAGAGATTTGGATGTGGCAGGGTGGGAGGGGGGTTCCCCAGGGGAGCCTCCACCCTTTCAGAGAAGGGATGGGGTGGGAAGGATTGTGGGAGGGAGTGGCCACAGAGGGGGGCAGCGGGCAGGATGTAAAGTGAATAGATGAATTTAAAAAAAAGGGGGGGGGTTGGGGATTTAGCTCAGTGGTAGAGCGCTTGTCTAGCAATCACAAGGCCCTGGGTTCAGTCCCCAGCTCCGGAAAAAAACAAAAAACAAACAAACAAAAAAAAAATCCCCACTTATTAACAGGGGTTAGGGATTTAGCTCAGTGGTAGAGCGCTTGCCTAGGAAGCGCAAGGCCCTGGGTTCGGTCCCCAGCTCCGAAAAAAAAAAAAAAAAGAACCAAAAAAAAAAAAAAAAAAAGAGTTGAGCTTAGACATGGTCCCTGCAGGTATGAGGAGCCAATACCCCAAACATGTGGAGAGGACTATAGCACCCAAAGGAAGCTGTCTCCTAAGGTCCTGCCTGCAGTCATGGGCAGCCCAGCTGGTCCTGCGTGCCTCAAGATAACGAAGGCTTCCTCCTGTTATTATTGATTTTTATTTTTTAATTAACTAATTAATTAATTTCGTCTATCTAACCTTCCAAGTGAAGTATTTTCTATTTCAGCATCTCGGAATTTAGGATGTATCTGTGGTTATTATCAACCTGCTGGCTGGGGAATTCCTACACCACCCAGGGAGATCTAGATCATGGTTAAGTGCCAGGTTAGCATTAGCTGTTTACTTGGGATAAACCTAGAACAGTTCTTCTCAAACTGTGTTTTGTTTTGTTTTGTTTTGTTTTTTCTTTTCTTTTAATAATCCTAACTATAGCAGCCTTTAAAAAAAAATCCCAGTCTGTATTCTGTCATACTTTATCTGGCACATCCTATTAGAACTGTTAGCATATAAACGACACCTTCCAAGTTGCAGATTTGTAACAGTGAGTGACCAGTGCTCAGGCTCTGAAGTTAAAAAGTATCAATTATTTCAGAACAGAAAGGACATTTGGCTCAGAGGAAGTTCACAATCCGTCTTCCTTTTTAGAGTGTTGCTTGCCTCAGAAAGGCATGATTTAAGATTCCCTGAGCTTCACCCTGGGTTTTGAGCTACAGAAACCTCTGTGGGCAGTGGTGCTTTGAATCGGACACCCCTACTTCCAGTAGATAGATGATGTGCACTGCTTTTGGAAGAACAAGGGCATCTCAAGCCAATTTCAAGATACCCAGTGATGTTCTTCTCTTCCCTTTTATGATGCTCAGGAAAAATCCATTACCAAGCCATTAGGTCAGACGTTCTCCAATTTAGTGCTGGACATTAAAATGTAGAGAACCTGTTAAAATATGTAGTTCCTGGCTGTTTTCCCAAAAGTTGGGAGGTGGTAGGGAGGGGCCTGAAGACAGCCAACTTCTGTTGATCATGGGAATTGAGGCACTGCTCACCTGATTCAAGAAGGCAGAGAGCAGACATCATCCATCCTTATCTACAGCAGGTTTTTTGTTTTGTTTTTTTTGTTTTTTTGTTTTTTTAACTCTATGTTTGAAGCTTAAAGAATAAATTGGAAGATACAGTCTGTGTGGCTCCCTCTTTTTTCCTCCGGTTGTCCTAATAGTAATAATTACATTCCGTGTATTGTCTTTTACTTAGTTTGATATTTTGTCTCCCATTTTTCTATGTATTCAACATGTATCATTTGCACAGGAAGGAGGCTCCTTCAGCGCTGCCGCCCCGCCCGGCTCCTTCTGTGAGCCATCTAGTTTGGTGGCTTTTGAGGTCTTATTCACAGGGTGACTGCTGCTTTTAGAAGGGATCTCCGTGCTTTTAGAGATTAAGCTCCAAGACAGCACAGAGACCCTCAGGAGGTGTATCTCCAAAATAACCAAAAATCAACCCCAGATTGGATACTTTTCTTTGGTAGTTTCTAGTAGAACCTGAGGGGTCCCTGACAAGCCTATTTTGTTGCACCATCTCCCATTTCTTTTGGATTATCTAGTACTCAGGCCTGCTTGCTGAGGGTGTGTCTAAGAATTCTACACCGAATCCCTTCTCCACAGTCAGTGACACAACTTGATCTACTCACATCTTTCTTGATTTCAGAGTGGAGGTGAAACCTGGAGGATTCTGTGGCTCCCGGACATAGAACAAAAATGCTGAAGCGCCCTACTGTTTTGACTGCCAGGCCAGGAAAGAACACTGCCGGAAGTGAGGCGCGTGCTTCTGCTACTGCACAGACCTCTGGGCTCCCTCAACCGCCACCCTAACAGCTAGAGCAGGTGGGGGTGATGGGCGCCCCACGAGCCTCTGCGCTCACGTGGTGGGCTGGCAGGCTCTGCTCCCACTTGCGGAATCATCCCCGCAGCTGAGCTGCCGTCCACTTATGGGCTCTCTACCAGGCGATGATTCCTCCATCCCCCACTTGAGATGGCACCTCACACCCGACTCCACCTCTCAGGGTCTACAGCGACGCATCTCTAACACTACGCGGTTGCACACTAACCTGATCACCCCCTCCTGTTGTGTGCCAGAATCCTAGACACGACAGACCCCGCCCTTGCATGAGTCCCGCCTATCGCCACAGCCCATTGGCGCTCGGGCGAGGCGTGGGCGGCTCCTGCGGGTGTAGGCGGGGCAGCGGTTCCAAGGCTGGCGCGCGTGGGACAAGGCTTCAGTGCTTGCTGAGTACGGTAGCGTTCGGCATCTCACGACCTCCTTAAGATGAGTGACCAGGACTCTTCGACGTCCAGCACCTCCTTTCCGAAGTACCTGGAGCACCTCTCTGGGGATGGCAAAGCCATCGGTGTCCTGACCAGCGGCGGGGATGCCCAAGGTGCGCCGGTCCCCGGTCCCCGGGCGGGAGGCGAGGGATTCAGTGGAGGATAACCCGGGTGGGAAGAGAAGGGAGAGCTGAGGAAAAACGTTGAGTGAGGTGGATCTGGGACAAAGTATGCGGAAAGGGCTTGGTGAAAATGACCTGTGAGAGCCGAGGAGAACCGGTGGCTCAGGAGTAGGAAAAGCCCTAAGCTAGGAACAGCTAGGGTGTTTGAGGAGCGACCATAGAGCCCCATTGCGTGGTGAGGTGCAAAGGATAAAGGATATCCTTTATAGGATCCTTCATTCTCACGATGAACCAGTTTTCCATCCCCAAATTTATTAATTGAGCTAGCCAATGGGGTCCTCTAGTGTCTGGGTCATATGATAGAGTCTGGCGTTTTTTCCTGGAATTAAGGACAGGGCGACGATAAGGATGGCACAGCTCCCGCCCCACCCTAATCCCTGGGACTCGTAGGAAAAACAACGGGGTCCCCACAGCGCCTCCTGTCCAGTCCTGCCTCCCACGCGGTGCTGGCAGCATTCTCTGCTGCTGCATTGCGGGATGCGCAGCTGTGGGGGGCGGGGGGACGCAGGGGATCCTCCGGGTGTGGCATTGGCTACCAGGCAGCGTCTCGTGTTTTCACTAGGGAGATCCTTTAAAAGATTTTCTCCCGTCGCCTTCCTGTGGTGACAAAACTGAAAACTAAAATGGGTCACTAGGCCCTCCGGGCCAGGTTCCCCGGGACGGGAAAGACCAGGAAGCAGGGACTCCAGGACGTCATCAGCCCTCACTTGAGTACCAGCTCCAGGCTTCCCTTTTCTCCCAATGACCGGATTGATTTCAGAGCTGAAAGAACTCAAATTCTGGACGCTTGGATTTGATAAACTAAGAGAATACTTAAAATATAAGAGCAATGGGGTGACTATACCATTTCCCAGCCAGGGTACACGTGGGGGCGCTGGGGTTCTCGAACAGTGAGGGCTTTCCTAGTTCGTGCTAATTTCTTGATGGGGACAGTCACTAGAAGCGAGACCTACATTTTCAAGACTTGAGCTTGCGCCAGTTGCAGACAATTCTGTCAGCCAGGTTTTGCTTTTGATTTCAGTTCTTTCCATTGCTCTAGATGACTCCAAATGCCATGTTTCATTTTCCCCTCGTTCTAAGCCAGCACTAGAGGGGAGGCTTAGGGTTGGCGCCCGGTGTCCTTGCCTTCCGCCCACCACACGGATGACCTTCCCTTCGACCTTGAGCGGGGCGGAGCTGGCGCCAGTGCGGCAGGTTGGGGAGCTGCTTAGGGCACCGCCCCACCCCGCGTGGGAGCCTACGTGATGCCCGGCCCGTCGCCTCCCGTGTGCTCCAGGTCTAGGTCTTCCACACCGGCTCACTCACGTTAGTGTAGCCTCCGAGGCTCAGGGCAACTGGCTCACAAACACCGGAAGCTGGGTCTGCCCAGTGAGGGGTCCCCAGTGTTCTCCCTCCCATTATCTTAAAGGAGCCAATGGCAACATTAGTCACCATAGGCCACTAGTCCCGCCTTCCTCCCCAGAAAGCCGGGTTGGAGTAATACTAGGATTTTCGTAAGGAGATTCTGTATAAATGTTTCCTCAGGTAGGGCTGATTTCCCAGAAACAGAGCATGCTGTGATACACCGGAGGCTGGAAAATAGCATGCTTACACAGAACCCTGCTAAGGCAAGATAAGAAGACACTCCCACTATAGGTAGACGCTTATGGCAACTGGGGCTGCAAGCTTAAGCAATAAAGGTTTTATTTCAGAATTAACATCCTGGGTCAGTTAGCCAACCAATATTGACGGTTTGTCATTTTCAAATCCCTGTCCAAAAACGTTCCTGAAATATCTAGCCCGTGGGCAACTCTGCGAGATTCTAGGGGATTTGAGAGAAACTCCGTTTTGTTTTGTTTTGTTTTGATTCCTTTTCTTCTTATCTTGGATTTTTGAGAACTGGGGGGAATCTGGATTTTAAATCCATTTGGCGTCTACTGTGGCAAAGGAGTCTCTGAGAACAAAAATTACATTTGAACATCGCTGGGATAGTAGTGTACCAGATCCATGAAAGAAGGGTGCTCTCAGCTTAACAGGTGATATTGTCTACTATCCCTCGTTACAACTGAGCTCTGGTAGAGCACGCTCACAACTGGCTCAAGCCTGGACTTTCTACGAACTTGAGTAAATAGTCATGTTTTATCGTGGTACTATACTGGGCCTGCATTTCTTTTTTATCCTGGAAAATTCTCCCTCGAGACATATGCGCAGAGCACCTAGACTGAACAGTGTTATTCCTGGGGTGAAAGATGTCCATTGCCCCCTCATGCTTTCCCCCATTTCCTCTTGACTGCATCAGTACCTGAATTTTCCTGAGAAAGGAGTTTGCTCATAGCCAGAGGTGTGGGTGCAGCAAATTCAAATCTGACACGGACAGGATGATAGTATAATATTATACTGAAATGACCATGGCTAGTGCAGTACGTATTCTAGACATCTTATACGCCAAAGCCTTATAGTTCTCATCTCTGTGCCTAATTATGTGACCCCAGGATACATCCGGAGTTCTTCATTTAACAGGTAAGGAGAGAGATTGACAGAGATAAGTGACTTAGGAAGGCCATGAGGTTCATACCTCGAGGTAGCAGGACTTAAATGATACTTTATGAAATCTCACCCCCAAATTCTCTTTTAACTGAAGTGTGTGGGTCTCTCTCTATAAAACCGCACTTTGTTAGCACAGCAGATAAATGCCCTTCTCTTTCTTTGAAGTAATAGCAACAGTGAGGTAACTAAAACCATGTAACCTAATACCCAATATGAAAGCAACAGGAGACTTCCATGTTCCAAAGAAATGTATATTGTTCCATTATAAAATAAAACTGAAAATTCACCAATAATCTGGCATTGCTAGATAGGCAAGTTTATTATAACTAAGTACCCATCTGCAGGCAGTACTAAGTCCTGTACAAAAATAATTACCGCTTTTGGATACACTGTGGCATGTTTCTGAGATGGCTTAGTGGGGAGATTGTGTTTGCTGATAAGCGCAATGAGTTCAGTCTCTGAGTTCCACATGGTGGAAGGGGAAACTGACTTCTGCAAACCATGGCATGTTCATAGCCCCTCCCTACACACAAATAAATCAATAATTAATGTGATAACTTAAAAAACTACATTGTGGCCTCACCAGGTCTGGTGTATGGTGGCATTCAGTTTAGTCAGAATCCATGGGTGGGCTCAGCTGTCTTCCGGAGACACCAACATTAATGTAAAACACCTACTTAGATTCTACATCAATCTCTCTGGGCTCTGTGGACATTAAAGACTATTAAAGACATTAAAGACCATTTGTTGTAGGGTAGGCTGAAGTAGTCTGGGTGCCGATTTATCCCCACCTGGTGCATGAGTCAGTGAAGTTTAAGATGAACTGTTTTCTGAAGTTCCCAAGAAGTGAGTGTCAGGGGCAGACCTTGTGGCTGTAGTCTGGATCCAGTTACAATGTGCTGTTGACTGGGGTACAGATACAATGTGCTATTGACTGTAGAGTCCTCAGTGCAGCTGTCTGCTGGTATGGCAGACAGCAGGCATTGTGATATTTGTTGACTGTCTCCCACCTGGAATCACCAATGAGAAGCCACAGGGAGAATACTTGTACCGCCTTCAGGTGAATAAAGCCCTCACCAATCAGAATTACTCCTTCGGCCTTTAAGTAGTTAGGTACCAACCACTAGCAATACTAAAGACCTTTAAAAGTGCAGTTAGAAGCAGGAGATGCCTATAGACTTGACCCAGGTGCCCAGTTGGTTCCTCTATTTTGCACATTCACTCTGCCTTTTGTATGTGTAGGTTTCTCATTTGCTAATGATGACAGGCATTGGTTGAGTATATATTTCTAAATGTAGCATGTACTAAAATACCGACCCCGTTTTGCTATCATTTCCCCCTGATGAATACAGCATATAACCGTGTGCTTGCCATTTGCAGTGTGCTAGCTGTGGTGAATAATTCAGAGATGCTTCAAGGCACATGGGAAGATGTGCAAGGTTGCATAAACACTTTTGTCATTTTTGTTTGTTTTCCCAATCATGGTCTCTCTGTGTATCCTTGGCTGTCCTAGAACTCACTCTAGACCAGACTGGCCTTGAGTTCACAGAGAATCCATCTGCCTGGCCCTGCCTCCTGAGTGCTGGGACCACGACCACCTGGCGTCTTCTGTCATTTTTATAGATGGACTTCAGACTCCTTAATTTGGTTTCTGAAAGGGTCTTGAAATGGATTCCTGGAGAATTATCAAAGCAAGTCTGTGTTCATTGAATACTCACACAACAGCCCTAGTTGTCATTACCCATAACTGTGATTTTATAAGCCGTCAGTATATGCGAAAGGACCTTCTGAACAATAGACATGTGACCTCCATAGCGCTCTCTCTCTCTTTCTCTGTGTGTGTGTGTGTGTGTGTCTGCATGTGTCTGCATGTGTCTGCATGCGTACGCGTGCATAATTTGTGTAAGCAAATTACCTAAGCACATATGCTTACTATCCTAACATTCTGCCTGTCTGAGAGTGGATTTTTCCAAGTTAAAATATTATTTGAGCAAAAATATATGGCAAACTCCATCAGAGAGTAGGGGCTTTGTCTGACAGCATAGTGTTTATTTCCTGGTTCTGAGGATGAAACCCGGGAGTTTTGCACAAGTCAGGCAAGTGCTTTACAATTGGGCTGCTCCCCAAGCCTTGGTGCATGTTTTTTCTCGGAGGACAAGTATCTTTTTGTGGCATGTGTTCCTATGACCTGTGAAAGCTAGATAATTTGTTGCCTTTTCAGAGTAAGTAAGATGAAACCCTGAGGCATGCCTTCCATTGGTGGGAACTCGGAGGCTTTTATCAGGGACAGTTTAAGTTTTGATCTATTGATTTACTATCAAAAGCCATCAGAATTAGAGATAAGAGGATGAGGTTGAAGACAGATGTCGGACTGCAAAGCTGCATTCACTACAAAGCCGCATTCACGATCACAATCATTACATGATTGCGTTAAACAGAGTACTCAGGGATGGAGAGCAGATGGCTGAATTCAGCAAGCAGCTGAGTCACTTTTTGAGTTAAACTCTTCAACAAGCTTTGACTGGTCTTTTGACTGGTTACCAAGTCTCTCCATGGAAGCTGGATTCCTCCCAGAAGCCTGTGCGTTTGTAGGGCTTCGACACCTTGTATTTTGCTTGGAATTATAGCAATTGTGCCCGTCTAGCTGAATGAAGCTTTAAAACAGAGCAGAACAGTCTCCCTAGACTACGACTTATTTATAGGCCCAGTCTTCTGTGTACTAGCATAGCAATAGGGTTTTCTTGATTTTCAAGGTGAAGCAGACAGAGTGCCCCATCTCTGCCTTTCTCCATTTCCTTTCCCCACCAGCAGCCTGTAGTCACCAATCACCCTATCACCTAACATCTTCAGGCAAAAGTAGGATACAGTGTCAAGGAGGAAAGGCCAATCTGTTCTGGACCCCTAACAGCACTGTCCCAGGAGGGCCCAAAAGATGCTGTGAAGGTTCACATGATGACAGGATACATCTGTGAAAGGCTGGCCATGTGTACTTGGAGTTCCCTGCTAATCAGTCTATCCCCAGGTGGATTATGGACCACAGACAAGATTCAGGAATCCATGGGGAGTCTGCAAGCCCAGGCTCCCCCGGGGAGGCTTCCCTAATACATCAACCTAGCTGCCCACTGTTAACAGTTTTGTGAACTTGGCTAGTATCTTGACTGAGAGGATTCTATACTATAATGTCCATTGTCTAACTGTGTGACCCTGTTAGTTTTCTGATTAGGAACTATTGAAAGGGGTGGGCGTGTAGTTGTCCCAGGCAGACATTCCGTCTTGTATCTTTTCATTCTGGTTTTACTATTATTGAGATCGTTTATGCTCTTGTATCACCATTCCACCCAGGAACAGTTTGTGGAATGGGTGAACCCTTAGGTAGAACCCTGGAGTCCTCTTGATATCACTGTTATAGCACGAAGCAAAGGACTGTGTATCTCAGAGGGATACTAAGAAGGACCTTGTACCAGGGGTCAGGAGTGGCGCAAGCTACTTTTTTACAGAGGCCATCAGAACCTTGAAATGCCTGGAATGAGCTGCAGGAAGTAGCCCAAGGCCAGGGAGCCACAGGCCTCATGGGGGATGGGCAGAAGTGGTCCTGGGTGAGGTCGGAGCCAGAGCAGGCCAAGTGTAGAGACTTTGGATTTACCTGGTGCGACCTGGGGAAGCCATGCTGAGTCTACTGGCTGCCTCTGGTAGAGGTCACTTTGTGGAACGGAGAGGCAGAGAACTGGAGTTTAGTGACTCAGAAGAAACAGGAAGTTACTGATGGAGGCTTGAGGAGGTGGGGTGGGTGGGGCATGTGACTGACAGGATGCTACCATTGACACCGAAGGGCTTTTGAGTAGGTGGGAGTACAGGACAGTCAAGAACTCATCTGCTGAGACAATATTGATGGTACATGAGAGAAGTAGGTATAGGAAGGCTGGTGAGAGAATACAGCCTTTTCAGAGGTCCTTACAATAGCAACAAACATACAAACAGGCAGAAGAGAGAAAAACAAGTCACTGAAAAATTCCTTAGGAAGGAGGTCCTGTCAGCTCCTGATATAGAGCATTCTCCAGTGTGTTCGTTAGTATCTGATATACGGACAAGCTATGTACAATACTTTACATGTTGTTGAGTATAGATTCAAGAGCATCTCTGCCCAACCACATTAAGGTTTGCATTGTAGTCTGTATGTTACAGGTAATTATAAGTGACATAGTAGCCACAGTAATGAAAGTAATAGAAAGAGAGGTAAAGTGAAATTGAGTGTGTGTGTGTGTGTGTGTGTGTGTGTGTGTGTATTTTATATTCTTACTGCACTGCTTATTGAGGTTTTATTTCCCACATTAAGACCGGAATCAGTGTGCAGTGTCATTAATAGTAGACCATTTAAATCTGGACAAAACACATGTGACCAGAGGCTACCCTTGATGGGCACTATGGTTAGAGAGTTATAATGGTGTGTTATCACCTACATTTAAAAGATTCTCAAAAAAATGGGTCTTCTATTCCTCAAGGAAAAGGAGAGAATGTAAAAACAGGAGGGGGAAAGAGTGCTGTAAACTGCTCTCTGACAGTCAGGACATGGCTGTTGTACATGCACCCACAGTATCAGGGGCTAACAGCACAACTCCGGCACAAGGGTGGGCCCATCTGCATCCCACCATTGATGGAAGAGCTGTAGATAAGACCCCGACTCTCTCATAGGAGTTATAGGTAGTAAAGTTGTGCAAGGGGGAATCATATTCCTCAGTGATATAGCCACTGACACTCGAACCTTAACCGTCAAATACCCACCCACCCATGTTCCTGCATAAATCTCTAGTTGCATTTATCAGGTCACACGTATAAATACACACAGGAAGGGAGAGGATTTGGGAAGAAGGGATTTGGTGAGAGGGGGAAGAGGATAAGAATATAACGAGGGAGGAACATTTATCAAAAATACACACACATAGATATATAAAATTAGAAAATAGTTTACTTTTTAAAAAGCTCTCTGTCTGCTGTGGACAGTGGGATACCTCACACTATGAACCCTCAGGACCTCCAGTATTTTCCATCTGTCTGTCTGGCTAACTTCTTCCACTTTATTTTCTCTCTCAAACACCGCTGCTCACTTCTCCAGAGAAGCTCTTGGTTAACCACGATAGTGCTTCCCAAATCCTCAATGCTCCCAGTCTCCTGTACCACCCTGCTGGTCATTTTTCTTCTTAGCAGTTATGCTGTTTTGATAGTATTTATTATGAATTTTTATGTATTTATTTATTCATTCATGCAGCAAGGATGTGTGTGTCAGTATGTGTGTGTATATCTGTATATCTGTGTCTTTGTGTATGCTCATGCTTGTGTGGAAGTGGACATGGGAGATCCTTCCCAGTCACTTCTCCACTCATTTTATAAGACACTTGTATGTTAAATGAACCTGGAGCTCACTGTGTTAGCAAGACTGACTGACCTATAAGCCCCCGGGCTCTGCCTTTTTTCATGGGTTCCTCCTCCAATGGCTGGGTTTGCAGATGTATGCTGTTGGGTCTGTCCTTTATCAACAGAATGAATGGTCTTCTCATCTCTTCCTTCCTTCCTTTACTCCTGTGGCAGGCCAAGCCCAGGGTCTCCAGATTTTCTTCTTCCTACTGAGCTGAATTCCCAAACCCCATCCGTGGGCTTGATTGACATGCTTACACTACTGCTGTTTGTGCTCTCTTGACTGTACTAAGCTCCGGAGGGACAGGATCTCCCCGTTATGTCAGTGAAGTCACCCAGTAGTCCTTGGCGAAGAATAGACTTTCAATTTACATACATGGGAGGTGCATGTGATGGCCGGGCAGATGAAAACATGCTTATGGAACTGATGTTGACTCTTGGACCTGGGGTCAGGGTGACTCGAAGCTTGATAACCACGAGGGAGCCAGGCTTTTCCTGAATTCTTTTCCTCCATACACGCCCCGTCCATGTCAATGTCATAGTCATATAGAGACAGAACTTAATGAGTAACTACAGTAGCAAGAATAACGTAGGGCATGTTTTATGTCCACCTATTATAAAGACCTTTCTGCTTTACTTATGTGTATCTGCTTCATGTGTATGTGTGTCTATGTGAATGACTGCCACAGGTGTGTGGGTTGCTGCTGACACCAGAAGAGGGTGTAGGATGCCGAGAGCTGGAGGAGGTGGTTGTGGGCCACAATATATGGGTGCTCAGAGCCAAACTCTGGTCTTCTGTAGAAGAGGCTCTTAGCCTCTGTTATCCCTCCAGCTCCTCACAACTGTGCCTTTGACAAGCTAGTAACCCCTTTGAGCCGCCTTGACGGTCTCCTTCCAAAAGGAAGTGAAATAATGGAGATCACTAAATGAATGACTGTAAGAACTGTGGGATACACTTGCACGGCCAACTGGTTAAATGAGGAGGTTGAGATTTTTCTTCCCATCCCAAAGATGGTGAAAAGATGAGCTCAAATTATTGTAGGATTTTATTAGACAATATTTTTCTTGTCCTCCGTTAGTTTTATTAGTTGGTATATAGTACGTGTACTACTTTGTGGGCCCGAGGTATCTGTAGGTCACGTGTAGGGTTGGATGAGGTGGGTCATTAGCCCTTTTGCCTCAAGCTGTCCCTTTCACATGCCTCACAGCATATGTGTGGTCAGAGCAGAATGTCAAAGGAAGCCTTTGCCATGGGACATTTGCCTGAGAAGAGATTTACTTGGATTTCTACCTTTTCGTGGCCTTTGAATGAAAGACTCTGCCTCAAGGAAAGGAGTGAGGCTGTCCTTGCTTCTCTCTGTGCTTCAGGGAGAAGCTGTTTGATATTGTGTCTACCCCTTTCCATCACACCTCTCTTCAGGCACACACACACACACACACACACACGTACATATAGATGTGCACAGATGTACACACATACACAGATGCACATACACCCACAGACATACATACACATACACATATATACACATATGCACAGACATACACATAACACATACACACACTTAAACACACATATACATGCAGACATACACACACATATATGCACATACACACATGCACAGACACACACATACACACATCTATACACACACACACACACCCCTCCCACCTAACAGCATCATTGTTGTCTCCACGTTTATTTAGTTTTAGTTCTATAAGATTATACTTGTTGCTAGTGTAGTTAGGGGCAGTGCCACACTGGGCTCTTGCCCCCAGACCTCATTAAGCCAACTAAACACACTAATAGTGAAAAGCAGATGAAGGAGATTTATACCAAGTGACCACACCTGAGAGGAGAAACGAAGTTCATCCACGGCCCCCACCCTGCCCCACCCTGCCCTGCCCTGCCCTGCCCCATGTTTGACTTCCTTCCAGGTTTAGGCTTAAATTGAAGATAAGAAATGAGCCAAATTTATCGGTCCGGGTCTAGTGTGGTCATGCCCCTTGGTGATGACTTAACCTCTGTGTAGGCTACAGTCCCTCCTGCACTTTTTCTTTCTGGTTTTTCTGAGAGACAGACTTCTCTGTATAATGGCCCTTGCTGTCCTGGAACTTATTTGTCCATAGGGTGGCCTTGAACTCACAGACACTGTCTCTTGCCTTCCAAGTGCCGCGGTGACGCCATACCCTGCTACCTGCAATGTGTTCTGACGAGTTAGCAGAAGTATGTGCCGATCTTTCTGAGAGAAAACACTGACACCAAGCCTTTCTTCATTTATTTATTTATTTATTCATTTATTCATTCATTCATTCTTTCTTTCTTTCTTTTATGTTCTGAGTACACTGTAGCTGTCTTCAGACACACCAGAAGAGGACATCAGATCCCATGACAGATGGCTGTGAGCCACCATGTGGTTATTGGGAATTGAACTCAGGACCTGTGGAAGAGCAGTCAGTGCTCTTAAGCTCTGAGCCATCTCTCCAGCCCCAGCCTTTCTCCTTATGCAAGAGATTCCAGGGGAAATTCCAATTCCTTAGGGTCCATTGTTTGAATAATCTGAAAGACGAAGGGAGGGGCCCGGTTGTCTCCTCAGATTATCTTTATTCCCGCTGACAAGGTTCCAAGCCTGGGAGCCCTGGACTGGGATTTAGACTTCTTTCGAAACTCCATGTTTATTACTTAGGAGGAAGATGATGTTTCCCCCTTGGAAGGTTGTTTTGACTCCCTGGTCAGAGAATAAAACCTAAACAAATGAGTGAATGAAGACTATGTTCTGGAGAAACAGTAGGTTGAATGTGAGTGGAAACCCTTGAATCTGTCTTTGTCCCAAATGACCAGGTGGCCAAGGACGAGGACAACCGTAAGCCAAATGACTGAACACAGATGTTTACCCAGAAGACTATAAAACCCAAATTATAAGGATGCCGGTCTACACATTGGTTTCTTTCTTTGCTCTTTGATCTCTGTCCGCCCTTCTCCTAGCCTTCCTGGGGTTCATGTCATTCTGCTTTCTACCCAAGGGAGCCACTCCGATGCAGCCCTCTGCCCCACTGACTGTATCCCTTCCAAAGCGGGGCCTAGAATCTCGTTAGCAGTTAGACAGGACTCTGGCCCGGGTAGGCTTTCTTCTGTGAAACTTGTGCCTTTGGTGATTCTGAAGTACGAAAACAAACCGGAAGCTTCCTGATTAAAGTACAGGGAACTGAAATCACAACTTCCCATTTGATTGATGTTGTTATCCTTATAGAGCCCCAGGCTTCCCCAGGAGGTTTCAGCCAGCCCCGGCTGGGCCCTTTCACGATTTGGGGGTGGGGGTTTGGGGTAATGGGCTGCCTTTAGAGGCATTGAGAGAATCTCACCCAAATGACCAGGATGGTGGTTGTGCCCCTCAAAGGATTCTGGAGACAGTCAAGAACTAGGGAGAAACACAAACTCTCAGCTCTACTAGAGAAGCCCCGGAGGGATACAGCATATGTAGGCCCCAGCCTTAGGAAGCCTGCCTTGGGCCTGAGGTCACCTGCTTGAGTGTAAGCATGCTCTTTCCTGGTGAGTTTGGAGGTCATCAGGAGAATCTCCTGTGTGAAGTGGTTGCAGAAGATTCCTTCTGCTCCTACCCCACCCTCACCCCACCCCACCCACTGGATTCTAGAAGGAATGGAGTCGTCTTCTCCATCACACCCAGCTTCCTCCTTTCCTTCTTACTCTCAGCTTTCAGCCATCTTCTTCCTTCTGCCTCTTTTTGGAACACATTTTTCAAACCCCCAAGGGTTTTCAAGTAAATAAATTTCTGGAAAAAAAAAATCTTGTGGAAATGAAGTCTTTAAGGAAGGAGCGAAAGAGTCCAGGGTATCATTGCCCAGAGCACTGTATCACCCATTTACAAGGGTTCCTATAGTTCCGGCACCTAGTGGTCTATTAGGTGATTACTGCTGGAGTAGAAAGCCCTAGAAGAACCACAGCCATCCTGCAGGAGCCATGGGGAGAGACAGAGAGAGAGAGAGAGAGAGAGAGAGAGAGAGAGAGAGAGAGAGAGAGAGAGAGAGAGAGAGAGAGAGAGAGAAATCGAGATTGAGCTCACTTTTCCCTTGGAGAGATGCTTATATCATTAGGAGACATCTATGTCTACAGAGGGGGCAGGTAGTTCTGTCTGAGGTGGGTAGGGGACTGGAGAAGCAGAACTAGGAAGTTAAGGGAGGGCTTCAGGGGAAGAGCATGGAAGGGTCAGGGGAAGATGTCGTCACAAGCCCCCGCGAAATGGGTCTCAGGGCTCGGTATCCGTATCAGGGGCGAAGCAGGCAGGCAGCTGTCACAGGGTTGTCTCCCTGACATCAAATAGCAGGAGAATCCTCAGGGTGTGGCCAGGACCCCCTCACCCCACACACACACACCCCAGTTTGGGTTCCCTTCCCTTGGACCCTTGCAGAGTAGGAGCTTGGCACATGTATATATACATCTAGAAAAAAAAGTCACTCTCTTGGCCAAAAACTCTTCAAACATTGCTGAGTCCAAGAACAAGGACGAGACTCTGTAGGACACAGCAGTTGAGAGCCTTACCAAATATTTTAAGGGGTGGGTGCCTTCACGGCTGTCTCCTTATGTGTGATTAGAAGCCAAAATCAATAATACAGGATATCTTCTTTTTTTCCAAGACAGGGTTTCTCTATGTAGCCTTCGCTGTCCTGGAACTCACTCTGTAGACCAGGCTGACCTGGAACTTACAGAGAGATCCACCTGTCTGTGCCTTCTGAGGGCCAGGAATAAAGGAATGTGCCACCACTGCTGGGTGATACATGGTATCTTATGCCAGAGAGGACTACTACTCAGCTTCCAAAATAGGATTTCAGTGGAAGGCAAAATTGAGGCTGTGGGTTTACATGATAAAGGCTTGCACATATTTCTTTTTTTTTTTTCCCCTTTTCTTTTTCTTTTTTTTTTTTTTTTTTCGGAGCTGGGGACCGAACCCAGGGCCTTGCGCTTGCTAGGCAAGCGCTCTACCACTGAGCTAAATCCCCAACCCCGCTTGCACATATTTCTAAGTGATTTGCAGAAGTGAAGATGAGGGAAGTGTGTGTGTGTGTGTGTGTGTGTGTGTGTGTGTGTGTGTGTGTGTGTGCGCGCGCGCGCGTGCGTGCGCGCGCACGCACATGCGTGCACACGCACCCATTTACTGTGTAGGCCAGAGGTCTGGTGACTCCCCTAATGTCCCTCCACCTTATTTTTTGACGCAGGGTTTGCTAATGAATCCCCATCTCACTGAAGCGGACAGAGTAGCTAGCTACCAAGTCCCAGTAACCCTCCTGTCTTCACCTGGTCCTCAGCACTACAGGCGCACTGTGGTGCTCGCTCTTTACATGGACGGTAGCGCTCAGAGCTCAGGCCGCCATCTTGTGCAGCACTCTACGGACGGAGCTATTGCCCTGGCTCCGGTTTCATGTGTGCACTTATTCAGTTAAACCGTCCCTTTGTCGCCTTTCTGTAGTGTAGCATGTCTATGTCTGGTAGCTGTCTCCCCAAATTTCAAGACACAGGATGGGAGAATTGGAGAGAACGGTGGCCTCGGAGGGACTTGGCTGAGAGCCCGGTTGCTTTCCACTCTGAGGCTGAAGGCTCCATCCTGCCGCGCACGGCTCTTCTACCTTGTTCCTTCTCTCTTGCTGGACCTTTGACTCCGAGCTAAGATGATGCAAGGGCCTTCAACTGTTACGCCACTGGCAGGATACTCAAGCCAGTTTTCAGTTTCCAAAAACTGCCCCCGTGGAAAGTAAATCGAGCCAGAAGCCTTCCATTGTAACACATGGTTCGCTGCTGCTCTTTAAGTGTACAAAATGCCCCTGGTCTCTCTTAAGGATGTGTGGAGGTTGGCTTGTCGGGGCTGGAGAGATGGCTCAGCAGTTAAGCGCACCAACTGCTCTTCCAGAGGTCCTGAGTTCAATTCCCAGCAACCACATGGTGGCTCACAACCATCTGTAATGGGGTCTGGTGTGTCTGAAGACAGCTATAGTGTGCTCATATACATAAAATAAATAAATAAATCGTTAAAAAAAAAAGGAGGTTGACTTGTCTTAGTTCCTCTTCTAATGAAAAAAATGCCAAGATTTGTTTTATAATAAAGACTTTTTTTATTACATCAATATCTAGGGATAAAATAATTATTCAGCTTCTCCTCAAGTCACAGACCCATTGCTACCTTCGGTGTTAATTTCTTTGAGTTTGGCCCTCAAAACCTGCCATCCGTTTTCCTTAGTGTTTGTCTGGAGTTGCCTAGTATTCTGTGCTTCAGAACACACACTGCCATCCTAGCACCCAGGAGGCTAGGGAGCTGGAAGCTTTAGTCAGCCTCGAGCTAGTCTCAAAAAAGGAAAAGCCACAGAAAGATGATGAGTGATACTCCAAACTAAAAATATCCCAGGCTCTTTTTCCAGTGTGAACCCCACCCTTAGATGAACCCCAATATGCGGGGTTCCCTGGTTTCCAGTTGTTTGTATTCACTGTACTAATCCTTGAAGTATATGTGTCACAGTCACAGCCCACAAGGAAACAGAAGCACATGCAGTTAACCAAGGTTTTGGTGAACCAGCCACACGCTGTCTACTGACAACTGATTCTGTTCCTTCCACAGGCATGAATGCTGCTGTCCGTGCTGTGGTGCGCATGGGAATATACACGGGGGCCAAAGTGTACTTTATATACGAGGTCAGTGCTTCCCATTTGTGTTGTCTCTCACTGGGGAATTTGCCCCACCCACTTGCTCACAGCCCTGAGCTCACCGGTCTCTCTCTCTTACTGCTTCCCTTGGCTGAGCACCAGGAGTGAGAAGGAAACTGAGATAAGACAGCTCAAAAGTCATGCTGGTATCCACTTCCTGGTCTTGATTGCTGGGTCAATGATTATGAGGATGTCAACGTGTGAGCTGATCTCAAAGAATAGGACCAGAAATAGAAAGCCATCCCTTTTGAGCTTTCCATCATGAATGTGAAGCCGACACCACACCCCAGTGCCTGGTCATGTCTTGGCTTCACGGTGAAGAATCTGGGTTAAATGGAACTTTATTGCTGCACAAATAAAAAACGACATCATGAGTTTGTCTGGAAGTGGATACAAGTGGAAATCACCATGTTAAATGCTAGCCTCAGAAAGATGAATACATTTGTTCTCCGGCAGATCTTAGATTTTCAATGTGCCTGTGCGTGTGCGTGTGTGTGTGTGTGTGTGTGTGTGTGTGTGTGTGTGTGTGTGTGTGTGTGATATGACAGCAAGAAGACATCTAAAGGCATAGAACAGGACCAGGAGAGAAGGTGATAAAATACCTATGACACGAGGACAGTAGAAAGATGTTGGGATGGGGGATTAGCATGAAGGGTAAGAGGACAGGAGCGAGAGGAGGGCAATGAATGAGGAGAAACATGTATGAAAATGCCACAATGAAACCATCATCACTGACACAAACTGAAACTCAGTAACAATAACTAACCACACTCAAAAAACTGCTCTTTGTCTCTGGTGCTTCAGGTCCTGGCAGCTTAGGAAATCTATAGCACGAGAACCAGAAGGAACCACCATGTACCGAGCCTCTTTATTTCCAGAACTATAAGGAACACCATTTTATATTTGTAAATTTTGTATTTGTCAAATGGGGCTCAAAATGCAAAAGAATTGTTTTTTAAACAGATCAGTTCAAGGCTTAGGAGATGGCTCTGTGTGGTAAGAACTTGCTACACAAGTTATCTGGATCCAAGTGTCAGCCCCGTTTCAGTTGGGGCCTTTACATTGTTCCTTCTGCTTCTGTTTCAGAGCTCTCCCACCTCCCCTAACACTCACACTCTCCTCTCCTCTCTTCTCCTCTCCTCTCCTCTCCTCTCCTCTCCTCTCCTCTCCCTTTCTCTCTCTCTCTCTCTCTCTCTCTCTCTCTCTCTCTCTCTCTCTCTCTCTCTCTCTCTCTCTCTCTCTGCCTTTCTCTCCTGCCTTGAGCCTTGAGATAAAACTGTGCATTCTGGCCCAAGAGCAGTTCTTAATAAGTAATGTGGCTTTCACCAGCTCTCTGGGGTTGGAGCAGTGCCAGATGAGGTTTCTTGTTAAAATTAGCAGCACTTTCAAATTTACTAGGGACTTAGAGTCTACAGAAGGTTCTCCTAGGAGCCCATGTGATTTTCTTTACACAGGCCACAGCCCTGGTGTCCTCTGCTCTTGGCTACAAGCTGCTGAGCACCTAGAGGAAAGTAGAAAGCTCCACATGAGTCACTGCTTTGATCTTGCTGGGGGCTCAGTAGGTTGTATGAGGGAAGGAAGTCAGATATTTCTGTTACTTCACAGTTAAACCAAATGTTCCCCTAAACAGTTGGCATTCTCCAAGTTACTGTTCAGTCCTTTGTAGGGCCAGAAGGAGCTCAGCCCTATAACAGACCCCCACCCCCACCCCCCCAAGCTTACCTAGTTACTTCTGACTTGTACTGAAGGGTGTTTGCCATCGCTTGAAGACAGTTTTGATAATCTCATTCTTAGAGAGATGATTGTACCTGGCACCCAGAAGGTTACAGTGGAACCCTGCCTAACACCTTTTAAGCCCTCAACCTTGAAGAACCAATGGGCCCCACGTGTCAGTTCTAGCAATGTTGGGAAACCCACTGGTCCATTTAAAAGTCAACTCTGTCTTTGAGTGTTAGTTGGGGAAGAGACCACAAGCTATGTCTGTGTGAGGGTCTAACTTTACTGTCTGGTAAACTCTCAGTGCTCCCTCAGATGCCCCGCATGGGTAGTTCTTATGTCCTGTGTCTGTACTTTGTTCTGTCATATCCCGCCTTATCTGTCTGAGTTCTGGTGATATTTAAATAAACTCCAGACCAGTGTCTACCAGACTCTGCACATTTCACAAATTAAAGACTTGAAAGAAAGAACATCTTGTCAGCCTACAGCGGAAGACATTTGATCTTTCTTTTGAGGTTAACCGGATTTATCCCCTGCACTATTGTTTTCCGAGTTCCTTAGAGAAACAGAACCAACAATGTACGGCTATAAGACAGGGTTTATTAGATTGCCTTACACACTCTTCAAACTGCTCTGATTGAGCTGGGGAAATGAGCAAATGTTCAGTCTAAGACTCTGGAAGCCTCGTTATGGGAGCGAGGGCGATGGCGCTGTGGACTTGGCACATGAGTAAGATTCTTCCCTCGAGTAGCAGTAAGCAGTCCACTGTAGATGTAAAACTTGTGCTTCAATAATTTTAGAACACGAAAAAGAACCCCCACATCTGTTAGCTTTTACCCACTTGTTGACAGCAAAGCCCTGGTGACCTGAAACGAGGCTGAAAACTATCTTGGCTCAACTTACCTGGTGTGAGGGGCTGTACCTTTCTGTACAGAAGCCGACACCTGCAGGGATGGCCTCCCCTGAGCTCCTGGTCACCCAGAGTCACATGTGCGGTCACATCCACACTGCCTTTGAACATCCAAACCTTTAGAGTCCTAGCACAGCTCTTCCAGGGATTAGGTAGGACACTGGATCCACAGCAAGCAGCCCAGACAGTGCCTGGGAAGGAGTGCATTAACCCTTTGATCCTGTGACCTCATTTGACCCAGGGGAGTCATATCTGGGCTGGATATGATGAAGGCAGGGAAGCTTCAGGAGTTCAAAGGCATCCTTGGTTACCTAGTGAGTTCCAGGCCAGCCTCGGATAAGTTCTTGCCTCCAAACCTCAGAAAAAGAATGGGGTGGTGGGGAGGGAGGTAAGGGGAGGAAAGAGAAAAGAAAGGGAAGGAAGAAAACAAAGCCCTTCTGTCTCACCCCCTCACTGGGAGAAAACATGTGGAATAGTTTCGAGCACTACCTCCGAAGGGGCTGGCTGCCGGCTGGTTGCAGGGCAAGAAGACACACTTGCCTTTGACTCCATTGGTTTGCAGCCAGGCACAGACTTGAGGCATGTGACTGAAGTGATGAACTCCCTGACCTGGGACTCATGAGCTGTCCCCAAGATTGAGGCTTCTTTCCTAACCTCACGCAGCACTGTGTGGACGTTGGGATGGGAAAGATCATTCAAGGGTGGGCACTGGAAGTATTGAGCACTGCAGGGCGTGAAGGAGCATTCTGCCTCTACCCAGTCGAGGCCAGAGGCACCTCCTCCCAATAGTTCTAAAGGTCAAGATCGGTCAAGATCGTTTCGAGGTGGCTGTGTTCCCGGGAGGCATAGTCCCTCTCACAAGGGACTACTGTTCTCAATCTATTTGATTTGAATTTAGAAAGGTGCTGGGATTATGTTTTGAAGCATCACTTAGTGATTCATCCCAACACGTTGTTTCATGTATGTTAGCATTTCTTCTAGGCTCTGCCCTACAGTTACATGGCGACAGCCAGGAATGCCTGACTCACTATAAAAGAGGATGCTTGCCCCCTCTTGCTCTCTTGCTGTCTTATCCTCTTCCCCCGGCTCCCCCAATGCCCCTGCTCTCCCCATTCTCCTGCCCCCTCTCTCTCCATGTGATCATGGTCAGCCTTTACTCATCTACACACTCTTTCTGCCTTTCTCTGTCTCTACTACCCTCTCGACTTCCCTCCCCATGTCCTAAATAAACTCTATTCCGTACTACACCTGTAGTGTGGCTGGTACCTCAGAGGGACCCGCTGAGGCACCCCCTTCCACCACACCATACCTCGCCCTACCAAACATATCCCTGGCCTTCCTTTTCTTTTTTTTATAAAAGACAACAATGAATGCTCTAGTTTCTGTTTGCCTAGAACTGCCAAGGTTGCCAGAAGATTGGAACAGTTAAACAGATTAGTTAGTATTAATGAAACAATGAGTTCTTCTCCTGGTTCCCTCACCACCCCACCACCCCTGCCACCCACCTCACTCCCCCACCCCCCCTTTCTCTGTTCCTCTCCTTCCCTCTCCTGTTTCTCTCTCTATGCTTATCCTCATGCTCCTCCCCACCACCACCACCCCTTCTTCTCTTCTTCTGAAAGTGCGTGAAAAATGTATGATGAACCTGAAAAGTCTGGTATTTCCCGCAAAGGCCTGGCACCTGCTTGGCTGAGCTGCCCCATCTGGCTGCTGTTTTGCAGGCCCATGGATCTGGGTCAGGCGTACGTGTGGTGCGTGTGGAGTCTTGGGCTCCATTCCAGGAGAGATGGGATGGGTTGGTGGGTTAACCCAGTTTTTCTTATGCAGTGAGCTGGTTGTTTATTACTTTCTCTCCCCACCCCCCACCCCGTTTGGTTGCTCTTAAGTTTCTTGTTTTTTTTGTTTTATGGCTTAATAGCCCACAGAAGGCCATGGCAGCAGTGGTAAGACAAGACCAATACATTCAGGAAAGACCATGTCCAGAGCAGGCTGCCTGGGTCTAACCCAGGATAGGAAAAATGAAACTAACCTATCTGAAGAAGACAGACGGGACTCTCATTGCTTTTAGTTTATTGTGTGGGTTTCATGTCCTATTGTGGAAGGTTTTTTGCAGATTTTCAAAGAAGCATTCTTAGAGACTTTACAAAAAAGGTAACCTAAGTGGCTTGTATCATTACATGAAAGACAGCAGTTTGATATTGTGTATTAGCAGTCATTTATAGTTACTCTCCAAGCTCAACTCATTGCCCACCCCAAAACCAAGTCCCGTTAATCTTATTGCTATCCTAAATTTTAATCCCAAATTCTGACACTGCCATGCCTCACAGACTGACCAAAATGGAACCAACGTCATCTTCCCTGTGGCTCCAGTGGCCTGAGGGTCTCTGCTTGTCCTTGTCTCTCAGTTGACGTGTCTATTTCTGGTTTCTACCAGCCGGGCTTTTCATCTTGAATGTAAACAATTAGCCTGCCACTTCAGCTTCTCTGGTTTCAGGCCCTGAGCACCACCCCTGCCTAGTTAATATCCTGACGAATGCTGGGGAGTGTGGTGCAGGTGGGAGAGTGCTCTCTTAGCCTGCTTGCTGCTTCGCCTTTGATCCCCGACAGTGTAAACTTGGAAGCTCGCTGGAGGTGCAGGCAGGAAGAACAGGAATTTTAAGGGCAACCTCTAAGTTTGAGCCTAATCGGTGCTGCATGAGACTGTCCCCAAGTGAGTAAATAAAACAGAAAGATGAACGTCAAAGAAATAAAGGGAAAGAAGAATCCCTAACTTGTGGATTGGCACCATTTTTTCCCCTTCCTAATGCAGATTCCTCCCCAGCCCTCACTTTGCTGGAGCTCTCATTCTCCTGTAAAACGAGCTCCCAACTCCTGGCCTTTCAAGTAAGGAATGCTAAGCTTATGACAGAAAAATCCACAAAACCCCGTTCTAGCCTCTGCTCTTTTTATTCAGAAGTGTACTCGCCCTGTCAGCCTGGGTAAGATGGTGGACCCACACCTGGAGAAATGAGCACAGAGGTGACTTTGGGCTGCAATCTGGATGATTCTCGTGCTCTTGACATGCACGGACAAAGCCAGTGGGTAGGATTCCTTGAATTGAAAACACATCACCGTGTCCGGGCTGACTTTTGAAAGCATCTCTTGGTTCATTGCTGTCCTCAAATGCCACTCCCGTTCTCGTGCTGGCTTCCACTGCCCCTGTCAGTGCTTCGACCTTGAAGCACTGTTACCCACAACTCATTCAAGCATGCCTCTGGGATTTTTAACTTAACTATTTGTACATTGGAACATCCTTAATACCTAAGCTACTTAACCTCTACATCTGCCTAAAACTAATAGCAGTGGTGCTTGAGGGTGGAGCTGTATTGCAGCCCCATATGCTGTCTCCTGAGAGGCTGTTCAGCTGCACACACCCTGTCAGGTCCAGCCCTTGCACTAACATGCATGACTCTTAGCTACACTGGCTAACTTTCACTGATTTACAAAAGGCCAATTCATATAATTAATGTCTGCCCTTTCCACTGGAACACTGGCTAGGATGTGTCTGGAGTGTTGCTAATAGCCTCAGGGGCAAGCGATATTTCCTTTCCTTTCCTTTCCTTTCCTTTCCTTTCCTTTCCTTTCCTTTCCTTTCCTTTCCTTTCCTTTCCTTTCCTTTCTTCTCCTCTCCTCTCCTCTCCTCTCCCTTCCTCCCCTCCCCTCCCCTCCTTTCCCCTCCCCTCCCTTCCCCTCCCCTCCTCATTCATTCATTCATTCATTCATTCATTCATTCATCCATTCCTTGAATGCTTAAACTATGCTAGCTCTTATACTAACTTCATACGCCCCATGCCATTTCTGACCTCATACCTGACTGATAGGCCTACGGCCATCAGTGCTGGTTTTGCTTTCAGACCGTCCAGACACACTTAACATTGTCAAATTGGACTCTCTCCCTGATTTGGCCATCTGCACTGTCACTCTCAGTGAAGCTGAGTGAGTTCCCATTGAGGATGTTGGTGTCCGGATCAGCCGTGTAGATTTGACTGTGATCATGGTAGAAGGCTGGTTCACCTCCTTCCTGTTGTGGCTTTTAGGTTCACAGCTTTCCTGCAATTGAAATTGTTTGCTTTGGCTTAAGGAAATCTAATAATGCCAAAGGCCGAAATAAATGAAGTTAGTGTGTTAGTGGTTTGCTCAAGCTCCAAGTACAGGACCATACAATGTCATGCCATGCTCTAATCTATTTTAGAACTGACCCAGCTTTACCAAGGACTGACTCTATGGCTTCTTTCCTTATAGGAATTTTCCATGAAGTAATTAAGCCACTGAGTACATTTTTTTTTTTTAAATGGGTGGCTGTGAAGTATTTTACTTTAGTTCAGTGCCCTTGGGAGAGAGGTGATCAGAGCCCTCCAGGTTGAGAAGGGAACACTGTCTACTTAGGTTCTGCATGGGTAAAACCAAGCCAAGATCCAGAACTTGAAAAACCAATGGTAACCCATGTGGTGATTTATGCACGTAATTGCGTCAGGAAGCTGAAGCAGGAGGATTCCCATGAATCCAAGTCTAGCTTGGCCCTGACAAGTCTGGGGTGCAGAGTGAGATCTTGTCTTGGAAATTAAAGGGGGTGAGGCTAGAAAGCTGGCCCAGTGTTTGCTTGACTTCACGGTTTTGGATAACCAATTTGGGAAGACTAGGTCTTAAAAACCTCACTATTTCTTAGTAGCTTATAGTTCTTTGTGTAGAGTTGAGGTCTTATTAGTTTCTCTTTTATGTTAGCATGTCTATTGAAATATATATTTAGGAGTATGTACTCTTATGTATATATATATATATATATATAATTGTGTCTATATGTGTATATATGTGTATTATATATATTATATATATATGCCCACACACACATGCTATGAATTAGAGAGAGCAGTAGGAAGGAAGGGTTGTAGAGAGGTCAGGAAAAAGGAAAATGATGAAAGGTCCAATTTAATATGAGATGGTAATCTTCCATATGGTCTTTTAATTTTTAAAAAATAAAAAAGAGAGATCACTTTGAAAACCCTCTGTGAGTGAGTCTTACTTTGTTTCTAGTGGAGTCAGCACATGACTCGGCAGAGTAGTCACAAGGACCCTTAAGTACTAGCAGAATCAGTGGGGAGCCACGGATGCCCAACCTGGTGCTGTTCAGAATACTTCAGAGCCTGTGGCCTACATTTTCCTGGGAGTGAACTGCCTGACAGGAGAACTTCTGCTGGAGGATGGCTGTGATAGAACCAGCCCAGGTCCCATAGCCTCTGAATAGGTATTAACAAAGCTGGTAGTAATCTTTCTTCTGAATGTGAACTTTAAAAGGCTCAGAGGTTTGCTTTCCTAGGTGAGTCATAAAACTGGCTTTGAAGGTAAGAGTATAAAATGGAATTTTAGAAAATGTTTTGGCTACATTAAGTGTTTAGCCTTCTGCCTCAATAGGAAAAAAAAGGATCTCACTTTCTGCATGAGAATGAAAAGGGTAAAATTAGTTCTCTCAATTTGTTAATCTCTTCCTTTTAGTCAAAGGCAGCTTAAAGCTGCAGGTGGCAGCTCTCTCTCTCTCTCTCTGATATGATGTGAGCACAATGACTTTGCAGTAAAAACCCGAGTCATTTCCTAGCAAGCTCCCATGGGTGCAGTGGGGTGGAAGCTTTAAAGGCAATAGTAACGAAGCCATTCTTTTCTCATTTCTTTTTTGAATTTTCCTTTGACTTTATTCCTTTGCCGAACATATCTAGGCTATCTATATCTTGTTTTCTAAGTAGCACAACCCTTTGTAAAAAAAAAATAAGTAAATCAATTTTTAGAGTATCGAGTCTGTATTTTGGGCTGGTTATGTGTATAGAATGGTTGGTAGAATACTTGCCTGGCACACAGGAAGTCTTGGTTTTAATCCCTAGCACCAAATAAAGCGGGGTGTGCGGGTGCAGTGCACACCTGTAACTCTACTGCATGGGAGGTAGTTTAAGGTCATCTTCAGCTTCACAGTAAATTCAGGCCTAGTCTGGGGTGCGTGAGCACCAACAAACAGAGCCCAACATTTAAGTTAAAAGAGTAAGAGGAAAGGGAACATATGTGTAGCATAGTTAAGTGGTCAAACGGTCTGTGATGGCCTAGTGGGGAACAGTTCTGCGAGTGTGGATGCTACAGGACATTGATGCCAGGAAAGGGGTACCTGCTCTAGACCCGAAACAATTTCTGGTTGCTTTGGAACCTCCCGCTGGTCCTCTTCTCCAAAGTGCACGTTGGGACCACATTCTCTTACCACTGAGTGCAGACCTTATCTCACTCAATGAGCCTTTGTGTGCGAGCTTGGCAGGTCTTCGTGTTACATTGTATCCCAGCCCTTCAGTGAGTGTAACTCTGTGTCCTGCTTTTCTGGGAGAGCTCCTGAGTTGTGATGCTACCCTAGCTGCAGCCTTCACTGTTTTCTCTCCGGCTCAGCAGCCTGAGAGTTTGGATGAAGATACTCCACCCTAGAAGATACTCCACCCTAGAAGATACTCCACCCTAGAAGATACGCCACCCTAGGCAGGATCTGTTTCATCACAGTGGGAAGTAGGACCTGACACATGGACCCAGAGTGCACTGAGACTTCTAACTGTTCATTCCCTTATCTTCCTATGTTCATTATAGAAATGAACTTAGAGGTTTTTGATTTTGATTGATTGATTGGTTGATTGATTACTATAGTTAAATACTTTTATCCAGTGCTTACGTTGCACTGTCTTTTAACAGTTTAAAAACTAGGTTCATTGTCACTTGTGTTTCTGTTATATAATTCGTGGGTTTGTTGACCAGTTAAAAAGCCCAGACTCTTTTTAAATAGATGTTTATTTTTTCTCATCCAGGGTTACCAAGGCATGGTGGATGGAGGCTCCAATATTGTGGAAGCCAAGTGGGAGTGTGTCTCCAGCATTCTACAAGTGGTAGGTGCCTTGCTGTTCTTTGTTTCTCTATTTTAAAGTCTCTGCTTCTGTTTAAAACACTGGATGCTTGAGTAAGTTCTAACACGTGTTCCCATCCCTGGTAGCTAATGATAAACTGTAATTAGTTTATTGTTTTAAGATGGTTATAAGGCCAGGGAACACTCACTTCTTATCCTGTTCCTTATTTTCCTTGTCTCTGGGACAAATATCTGACTGAAGGAAGCCAAAGGAGGGTTACATTGGCTCGTGGTTCAGTAGGTAGAGTCCTTCAAGTCAGGAGAGCAAGGTGGCTTGAGAGACTGTGCAGTCCAGGCCACGGTGGCTTGTGGTCAAGCTTGTGACAAAGAGAGACTGTTGAGTGGCTTCTCCGTGCCCTGGCAGATCAGAAGCAGAGGACTGGGGCCAGAAGTTGAGATGGTTGTCACCTTCAAGGGCCAACCCCAGCAAACCACTTGGAATTCACCTAGTCTCAAAGCAGCTACAGTTTTCTTTCTTTCTGTCTTTCTTCCTTTCCTTCTTTCTTTCTTTTTTTTTTTTTTTTAAAGATTTTTATTTATTTTAAGCTATGTGAGTACATTTCAGACACATCAGAAGAGGGCATCGGATCCCATTACAGATGGTTGTGAGCCACCATGTGGTTGCTGGGAATTAAACAATGGACCTCTAGAAGAGCAGTCAGTGCTCTTAATTGCTGAGCCATCTCCCCAGCCCCAGCTACAGTTTTCTTAAATAGCACCACTGCTTGAGGACCAAGGCTTCAAAGTCAGCTGCCTGTGGGGTACACTTTGCATTCAATCTACAATATGTGCCATTTAATTATATTTTTACTTTATGTGTGTATGTTGAGTGCCTATGTAAGCATACGTGTATGCCTATGCATGGAAGTCTAGAAGATGATGTTGGGTCCCTCGGGGCTGCAGTTACAACCATTTGTGCAATGCATGGCTTGGTATTTGGTAGCTAGAATCTGAGGATCTGGTCCCCATGATTATAGAGCAAGCAGTCTTCACCACTGAGTCATCTTTCAGGCCCTTTTATTAAGTCTTAAAAATATCAACCGGACCTTAACTCAGGAAGCGTCTTTGCAGTACAAGCTTGGGTGCCTCTGCAAGCCTCAGTTACTGTTCACTGTGGTACTTGTGGCAGACTCTTTCCTCCAGAGCAGAAGAGTGCAAAGGTTAATTCGGTTTGCTGGTACTGTGTGCTCATCGGTCAATCTCTGTGCCCACTGGGTTTTTACATATCCTTGGCACAGAGTAAAACACAGCCTGGGAAATATTCTGCCTGGCAGCCCCTGGGGCTGTGGATTTAACTGGGACACTTCAGCCCTGTTCTCGCTTGAAGCAGACACAGCTAATTTCTGTGTTGTGCACAAGGAAGAGGTAATTGTCACTGGAGGCAAAAAAAAAAAAAAAAAAAAAAAAAAAAACAAACAGTTGCTTGCTTTGAATTTTAAAGAAATCTGGGGGTTGGGGATTTAGCTCAGTGGTAGAGCGCTTGCCTAGGAAGTGCAAAGCCCTGTGTTCGGTCCCCAGCTCCGAAAAAAAGAACAAAAAAAAAAAAAAAAAAAAAAAAGAAATCTGTCCAGGGAAACTTCTGCCTCTAATATCCCTAGAACCTTAATGAAGGTTCCTAATTAGTTGAGAAGTAAAGAGAAGTTGTAGAAAGGAAAGAAGAGCCTTTAAAACCTAAGATTAATCTTTGACTTATCCTGAGTACTTTTCAATATAAGTAAAATTGCAAATTCGCTCTGAAGGTGCTAAAGGCATGTGTGTTCCTTAACAAATATCAAAGACTCAGACACTGCACCTGGGAATTTCTTAGTTTTGCTGCGTGCCTAGAGAGTGGAGGACATTTTGGCACATCATAGTTAGGCGGAGTAATGCTCTCAAGACAAGCGCATTATCAACACAGAACATCCCCATTCTGCTGTTGTGATTGAGATAGGAAAACAGGAAACACTGTTGTGGTTAAAAGATTGTGTGTGTGTGTGTGTGTGTGTGTGTGTGTGTGTGTAAATCTGTGAATGGCATCTGTAAGTTGCTTGCTCATAGTTTCATTCCCTGGCTTTGGCCGCCATATCTGTTCAGCCCTGGTGACCCCATGGTTCCCTTTGACTTCCGGTTGTAACAAGTAGTCTGTCCTTCTGACTGATCTTCATCAGAAGGTTCAGAGGACAGGCTCAGCTCTGCTCTGGACTTGGCATGTGCCACCCCTGGCCTGCCTCTGTGATGTCCGAATAAGCAGTTTCCCATCACACTTAGCATCGGCAATGTTAACCCAGGATTGGTATAGGTGGTGAATTGATTCCAGCTCTATTAGTAATTTCTAACTAAAGTTTCACTCAACAACCTGGCAGTAATTTTCAGGTAAAATTGTAAATTTCTATGGCTGTATAAATGAGCTATAAACATACAAATAAATTCTAGCATGCAAGAAGGATAATGGGTTTTTAGTTGAGCCATCTGCATTGAAACTCTGCCTGCAGCATGGTTCAGCCTGGAAACCTCACTAGTCAAAAGCAGTTGTCTAAGGGGTGGACTCAACTTTTCTAAATTGATTCATTGTTTTTTTTTTAAAGAAACCTTATTGTTCTAAAATCATAACTTTTGGGGAAGGGGTGGGAAGCTTTTGGGGAAGCGGTGGCAGTTTTACTGAGAGAGGCACAGGTGAACTCTCACTCTTGGGTATCGTCCTGACCCTTCATGGGGACAACCATATTGGGGCTACACTTTAAGTGAAGCCACTGAAACTACCCACCTTTCAGATTCCTGTGGTTCAATGATCTGACTCATAAGAGAGCGAGGTCATCATCAGGAGGCAGGACCAGTTTGCTCTACAGGTCATGGCTGATGCCCAGTGGAGTGCCAGTTCATCGCTTTGACCCCAAGAAGCTGGGAGGCTGCAGTGACCCCATAGACACTTGACTCTGTCTGTTCAGTGGAAAGCTAACATTCACCTTCCACGAGCTTCAGGCTAGTGTTAGTGTGTTCCTTTAGGGACTTCCACTAAAAGTAGGAAACTCAGACTTTGAAGTAGACTGATGGCCGAGATGAAAATGAAGAAACCCTTTGGAAAGTCCTGCAAGTCTCGTGGATCACTGCCCGTGCCGATCCGTCTGATTTACTGCCTGCATGCTATGTCCTTTCCAGGGTGGGACCATCATCGGCAGTGCGCGTTGCCAAGCCTTCCGCAGCCGTGAAGGGCGTCTGAAAGCCGCCTGTAACCTGGTACGCTTGGGCATAACCAACCTGTGCGTGATCGGTGGGGACGGAAGTCTCACGGGAGCCAACCTCTTCCGGAAGGAGTGGAGCGGTCTTCTGGAAGAGCTGGCTAAGAATGGTATGTTTCTCTTTCCGTTTCCCAAGTTAGTGCTTTTCTCTGAGAAGCCTGCTTCAGATTTCCCTGTCGGTGTTTTTTGTTTTTTTGTTTTTAAAAGTGTGGGAATAGTAAGTACACTGCGTATTCTTTAAGGGGGAGAGAGGGAAACTGATGTGAACATATATACTTTTTTAAAGATATATTTATTTATTTTATATATAAGTACAATGTAGCTATCTTCCAACACACCAGAAGAAGGCATCAGATCTTATTATAAATGGTTGCGAGCCACCATGTGGTTGCTTGGAATTGAACTCAGGACCTCTGGAAGAGCAGTCAGTGCTCTTAACCACTGAGCCATCTCTCCAGCCTGAACATACCGACTTCGGAGCCATCTTTCTTATTTTTGTTTTTGAGATGTGGTCTCACTACATAGACCAGACTGGCATTTGAACTTATAGATCTCCCTGCACCTGCCCCTGCCAGCCTGGGTTCAAAGGGTGTACCACCACACAAATGAAGTCTCAGCTTCGTTTTTAGCCATAGGCAAATTGTGGCTGTCATTTTGCCCCTTGTGATTTGGCACTGCAGAGTTTAAATCTGTATCCCAGATAAGAACAGCAATGACAGTAAGCCCTATTGTGTGCTAGGTACTACGCGCCCCTTTTCCTAGGGAGGTCCGTGGACTCTCATGACAGTAATCATATACACCCCTATCAAAGAGATAAGGGTCATAAGGGAAGCCAAGCAGCTGTAACCATTGTCTGTGTGCACACTGGCCCTTGGACGCCAGCATCCACATTTCCAGCCATCACGTATTTCTGTTGATACACAGATGTCTAGGGATGTCTCTAAATCTCTATGTTACAAGAGTTCAATTTAAAGATGCTGATCTGCTCTCCCCCTCCTCTCTCTTAATTTTAAATTTCTTTTGATATTATTTAGGATGTCTGAGGACTCTATAAAGTTCTTATTATTGTAATCCCAATTGCATATCAAATGTAATCAGCAAGAGTCTGTTGCTCAAACAGCAATTTCATGAAAATCGGAAATGAGATAAAGTGTATGTCCTCAAGTTTCATTTTAAGCAAACTTCAAAAGTCTATTCAGGAAATGGAGCCGAGAAGCCTCACTCCATCTGTTTGTTCTAATACCCCATCTAACACCAGCCCATTGGTGACCATGAGTAAAGACTTAGAAGAAACACGCCCCCACCCACACACTACTCTAATTTCATCTATGTAGAACCACCTGACCAGGTATGTTTATCCTGACAGCTAACAGCATACTTACTAACTAGTTTCCTGAGTGGGCATCCTTAAGACATCTCTAGGAAGGTGATCAGAAGTTTCTGTGGTACTTAATTCAGAAATTAATAAGTGTCCTCATTATTGTCCACAGCCATTGCTATGAAGAATGTTTAAGTTTGTATCCTAAGTTGCAACATTTGGATCTTTATAATCTAATGTTCTTGCTAACTTGTCCAGTGCCAATTTCTGTCCTGTCTAGTTCTTTCTGTCTTCACATAGCTTGCCTTTCCTTCAGTATGCTGATTTCAGGCTGTGAAGAGTTCTGGGGAAATTAATAAAAAAAACAGAACTCGGGGTACTTGACTTCTATACCCTGGCCACTGTCTTTCACGTCTGGTGGAGCACCAGGAGACTATGGTAGCTCTTGCTGGATCTGAGGTGAGTTTCTTATCTCTAACACAGGTGAGATCGATTCGGACACAGTGAAGAAGCACGCCTACCTCAACGTGGTGGGCATGGTGGGCTCCATTGACAATGACTTCTGTGGCACAGACATGACCATCGGTACAGATTCAGCTCTGCACCGAATTATTGAAGTTGTTGATGCCATCATGACCACTGCCCAGAGGTAAAAGGACTTAGGGAAACCAACCAGCGGGCTATTACTTCTGGTTCTGAAAGTGTTCAGCAGATCCCATATTTATATGATTCTAAATGTGCTTATTGGGAGAAAAACTAGAAAACACAAGGAAACAATAATTATCCAAAGCCCCCCCCCCCCCCAAGGCCATCTTGTTTCAGAATGAGAGAGAGAGAGAGAGAGACTCTCTTAGTGAGTGGCACACTTGTTAGTGGAGCAAGACATCCTCATCACCGCTGAGATTCCAAGGTACCGATGAGCCCGATTTTGAGTAGAACATTTAACAGTTTATCTGCAGTGATCTAGGCTTACAAGGAGGCATGACTGACTAGCAGCTTTCTAGAGAACCACGGAATTCCCATAAATCTTTCCCTGAAAATCAAGCTAAATAGTAAGCCAGACAGGCGCCTTTCATTGTGTGAGGGGATGGCTCGAAGCTTGGAGCATCCGGAACAAGTGTTATTGAGGGAGGCTGGCCCCTTTTGTGTGTCACGTCTGGTTCTTAGCTGCCTCTGCCCATTGTACTCTGTGACGCTGGGAAAATCACATCACCTCTTCTGGACTGGAAGGACCGCTCAGAGGAATTGGATCTTTCAACAGCAAGGACAGGCAGCCATTGTGTGCTGGTGGAGCTGATTTGTAGCATTCATGATCTTGGGCTTACTTGGATATAACCAGCTTGGGGCTTTGTTTTCCCCTCTGTAGATGAGATTGGCCGTTTTTAGACTCCCAACTTCATGGCCTCTCAAGTTCTCAGATCTCGGCTATGATCCCAGCTAACCCATAGCTTTCAGAAGTATCCAACTTAGTTCAGAGTAGATGCTTGTTAGAAAAAAGCATAGGAAGCCATCTTAAAAGTATTGCGTGGTCTTCGGAAATGATGAATCGCAACTTGAAGCAATACCGAGGATGTGGTTTAGCTGTATAGTGCTTGCCTCGCACGCAGGAAGCCCAGGCTCAATTTCCAGCACCCCATAAGCTGGAGGTGGTAGCGTATGCGTGTAGTCCTAGCAACTTGGATGCAGAGGCAGAAGGATCGGAAGTTCAAGGTCACTTACGCTTGGCCACACAGTTCAAGGTCAGCTGAGGGGCATATGAGAGCATGTTTCAAAAAGCACCCCCCCCTGCCTCCCCCCTCAAAATGCAGTCACTATTGAAGCCCCATTACTCTTTAGGTCTGAAGCACTTGCACTGAGTAGAGTTTGCTTTTTGTAGAAAACGAGTCAGCTTTTGACAGCTTGGTGTCAGCCAGACAGCTGAGGAGCAAGCTTTCTTCTCTAAGTACGCTTTTTCTGCTGTGAATGCTAACACGTGTCCTTTACCCCCTTCCTAGCCACCAGAGAACCTTCGTCCTGGAGGTGATGGGGAGACACTGTGGGTAGGTATCTGCCAACACCATCCTGGTAGGAATGAACCTTAGCGGCGTCTACATGAGTGCTCTGCACCACTCATTGCAACAGGGGGCAGTCTTAGAAACAGGGGGCAGTCTCAAAGGAACCAGAACCCCCAGGGGATATCAAGGGGCATAGCTGCCCAAGGTTGTCTGTGAGCATAAGTGGTACACTAACTAGCCTTGCAAGCAGGCTCCTTCCTCCCAGTGTATTAATTATTTTTTGTCCCCACAGTTACTTGGCCTTGGTGAGCGCCTTGGCTTGCGGTGCCGACTGGGTGTTCCTTCCAGAGTCTCCGCCAGAGGAAGGTTGGGAGGAAGAAATGTGCCTCAAACTCTCCGAGGTACCTGGGACTCTGGGCTATGCTGCTAGAGTAAGGATGCACGAGGTCTTTTGGGGTGGCCAAGCTGGATGGCTCCTTTAAATACTCAAAAACTTGCTTGTAAAAAAACAAAACAAAACAAAAACCAAATGAGGTCAAGCCCGTTGCCAAGGATCTGCTTGCATAGGCTGACGTTGTCATGGAGAAACAACTGGCACCACTGATGCCTCCCATCCAAAGCAGTAGTTCTGCTTCTAAGTGGCTTGAGTGTCACAAGATGAGATCATGGTGGCTACCCAACATCAGGATCACAGAGGAAACTCTCGGGTGCTATTCGAGTCATCACTGAACTCAGACAGGCATGTGTCGACCTCTCCTTTTAAATCTTATCTCCCCTACCATCCAAATAAGGGGTGAGGTATTGTGACATTCCTTTCTACATTGTGTGGGGAGTTTAGGCTCTTCTGTGCTCTAATTATTTTGATCCATGCTCCTCCCTTTTTTGGTCAGGAGTTTGTTGTATGTTGTCTTTGACAGCCTAGTTGCTTTTTAGGGTGGGGCCGATATTCCCCTATGAAGTCGGAAGACAATGTGGATTGGCTTCTTTAAGACTGTGCTTAGCTATCAGGACTACCGATCTTCATATGTAGGTGACTTTTCTCTCCCTTATTTTTGAAGGGATCTTTATAACTGAGCTACAAGAAAGTTATGTAACCATTATATCACAGACCAATTTTATTTAGAGCCAGCGAGCCCCGAAGCAGTGTGTAGAAGCGGCTGCGTGTGTGTGGGTAATAAAATGTTGCTTTTGAGTCAGTCTTAAAGGAGGAAAAGCATCCAAGTCATGAGTCAAATAGGTTTTGCCAAAACAGAAACCTATGTGAACGGTTAAAGCTATGTCATAGTGAGAAAAACCGAGCTTCTTTTGGAGGCCTGATGTCTTAACTAATAAGCTAGTGCTACTGGTGGATGATCAAAACGACCCTCCCTCTGGGAGGGAGTTTCCTTTGCTTTGGTCCTGACCTGTGGGACATTAGCAATATCCTCAGGTGTCTAATTAAGACAGATTGTCCACACCTGGTCCCTTGAGCTGTAGTATTCCCATTTCCTGGAGCTTGAGTATGACCCAGGGGACTAGATTACCACCACACAGGACGTCACCTCTGTGGTCTCATCACTTCTGTGGTCTCATCTTCCTTAGACGTCAAGTCTAATGCTCTCATGTCTTCTCCTTCCTGACTTGCCTGCAGCCTGATTGCACAGTGACACTGTCACAGGCCACACATCCATGGAGAGTGATTCAGGGATAAGGATAACTGTTGGGCTTGGCTGACAGGAAGTGCACAGTCAGTTTGTTCAAAACGGTCGTTCAATGTCTAGATACTCATTTTAGATTAAAGGCTACTTCTTCATGTAATTTATCTAAAGAACCTCCTTAGAGTCTAGACCGTGTACACTGTGCTTTCTGGTATGACAAAACCAGGATCTATACCTTCCCATCCCCCAGGTTTTGGCTGAATTAGAGCCGAACATTTTGCTCTCTTTGTATCTGTCTTTTTACTTTTTCCTGGCCACCAATACAATGCTGTAAGAAGTTTCCCCCAATATTTTGAAGGGTTAACTAGCTTACGGAAAAAATATCTCTTGCAAGGGTACAGAATTCATTGGCTTAGACATTGGCTGTACTGCTATGAGAATGACTTTGACCACAGAATGTCACCTTTTTATGTCCTCTCTTACATGGGAAAATTAGTGATTTTATGAAGGTCAGTGGGTCAATTAATTCAGTCTAGACCCTGAACTTGGAGGCACTCAGTAAGTGGTAGGGCCATTGTATCTCTCTTCCTTCTTAAATGCCCTGAGAATTCCATTGTTTGTATGCATAAATGTATTTGTACACATGCAAAGGAATCATAGTTTGTTTCTCTGTTGGTGTAATAAAACACTGGACCAAAATGATCTTGGGAGAGAAGGGTTTATTTTAGCTTGTAGTCCGTCATCTTGAGAACATAGGACAGAAGCCCAAGGCAGGAACCATTGAGGGATGCTGCTTACTTACTTCCTTATGCCAACCTACCTGCACAGGGGTGTCACTGCCCACAGTGGGCACAGCCGTCCCACCTCAAGTAGCAATCAAGAAAATGCCTTGGGGTGTTGTTCTTTAGGCACTGTCTACCCTTTTTCTTCTTTGGAGACACTGTCTTAATTGGGAACCACCTCCTGTCGACTATCCCAGCTTTAGTGCGACAAGCTTGTCCATCATGCCCCTCCGTCCTTCTTTAAAAGCATAGTTCTGGAAATTCAGGTTCTTGTGTTTGAAAGGGCAAGTACTTTACAAGCAACCAAAGCTGTTTCCCTAGGCCACAGATTCCACTGTCTTTTAACCACTTCGGGATCGTTTGCACCATGGCTATGGCACACCTATTTAGCTGTCCCATCTCTGTGGCCTGTTGTCTTTCTAGTACTCTCTCAAGGAACGTTAAGGCAATCTACCCAGTACTTCTCATGCCTTTACGCTTGTAAGAAAGTGTTTGTTATTCTTCAAATTCTTCATTCTTCACATTGTACACATTTTTCAAAGTGTGGCGCTTTTCATAGCTGTCATAGACAAGAACAAATCTTTGTGACCCTGATTATCTGTGTGCCTCTGATCCATGTCAGCATTCTACTTCTTGCCCCCCCTTCAGGCATAGCCAGGGCCCCACACACATGACACTGGCTGTCTTAGGGATTTCTATTGCTGCGAAGAGATCTCATATCATGGCAACCCATACAAAGAAAAAATTTAGTTGGGGCTGGCTTACAGTTTCAGAAGTTTAGCCCATTAACATCATGGCGAGAAAACATGGCAGAGAAGAAGCTGAGAGTTCTACATCTTGATCCCCAGGCAGCAGAAGAGACTGTACCACACTGGACGTAGCATGAGCCTATGTTAGACCTCAGAGCCCACCCCTACAGCAAGGCCACACCTCATAATAGCGCCACTCCCTAGGGGCCCAGAATTCAAACACATTAGTTTATGGGGGCCATTATTATTCAGGCCATCACACCGACCTTTTTCTAAGGGACCATAGTTTGTTTGTGATTTTTATAGAAAGAAAATCCACTGAGCTAACCTACAGCATGATATAGTGGCCAGGCACTCTTAGACGCGTCATATCCTTGAGTGACTGCTTGAGTTTATATAAGGCAGTGTGTGCCAGGGTCTAAGCACATGGCACAGGGCACCAGAATGGGACCTGGCAAATAGAGGTAACTGTGTTCATCTCAGACCCTTCGCATGGGCAGTATGTCTGTTAGATTTCTGTCACTGCGGTAAACCTCTGAACTAAGGCCAAGGAAACCTTTATTTTAGCTCCTGATCTTGGAGGTCTTGGCTCATGGTTGGTTGAACCCTCAATGACACCATGAGTCATGACAGGGCTTACAAGGCAGAGGAGGATTATTTACCTCATGGTGGCCAGAAAGAAAAAAAAAAAAAAAACCATGGGGGAATGAAGAGTGGGGATGGGGTCATAATATCCACTCCCAAAGGACCCTTTGCCAGGTAACTTGTCTTCTCTCTCTAGGCTCCACCTCATATCCTCACCCAGTGGTTCTATAGACTGGGGAAAAAAATCCCTCAATGCATGGGTCTTTTTTGTATCCTTTCTCAATTTCTTATCCATTACGTACCTATCTGCTACCCAGGCGTGTATGCAGTATTACCACATGTGATGGGGGTGAGTTGTTGACCTCATGTGAGTGAGTCTAGGGAAGTCCATGCAGAGACTGGAAAGAGCTCTAGCATAAAGGGAACAGAAAACATGCTTCGGGGTAGGCTAAACTGGGAGAGTCCAGCCTCGGTTTGCCTGCTGTTGTGGGGCTCACTATAATCAACATGTCTACACACCATACTTTAACCCAGGCTAACTGGAGCCAAATTCTTGTGTACGCTTGTAATGTCACCTCGTCTACAACCCCCCTCAGATCTTGCAAAGGCATCTTTCACCTACCTTTGGGGTTACTGAGAAATATTCCCAAGTTAGGCAATGATTTCTACCTGGAAAGAGGCCATCTCCACTTAGGCCACATTTCCCCGGAATTGTTGTCATTAGAAACCTACTAAAAGTTTTAGGAGTCTTGATTTTCTGTCTCCTTAGAACCGTGCCCGAAAGAAAAGGCTGAATATCATCATTGTGTCTGAAGGAGCAATCGACACCCAAAATAAGCCAATCACCTCTGAGAAAATCAAGGAGGTAAGCCTAGATGGGCATAGGAGTTGTCAGTCAGTTGTCAGGATTAGATTTAGAATATGGACTCAACTTTCAAAGCACTGGAGATGTGAAACTTAAGAACATCTGGACGGGCAGCGTTTCTTCTTATGCCTCACCTTCAATGGTCATTTACAACTGTCACTAACCATAGACGTGAGACAGTTGGGTAGATAATGATGTTCTTGTGTTAGAAAGGACCATCTGTTAGGCAAGCTTTGCACAGAAGGTAAGGAATCTTGACTACTTGGCACAGACAGCATATTCTGAGAGCCTCTCTGTTTGGAACAATAGACAAGGCCATGCCCAATAAGCATCAATTGATGACATTCTCACCAATAAAACTGCCTACTTGGCTATGAGTCACAGCCTCCTCACGGCCCCTGAGGTAGGGCAGGGTCTGGCAGGCTAATTTCCTGCTACTCTTTCCAACCTGTGCTTACCAGTCTCTACAGGACTTTGCCTTGTTCACCAGGATCGCAGAAGGACTAAGGAGGCCACAAAGCAACAGCTAGGCTACGTGGTTCCAGCCCTGAGTCAGGGCCCGCAGGCATTACTAATCTGGTTTTACAAGGTTTATTTTTTAACTTTCATTATTTTTTTTTCTTCCTGCTAAGGAGCCTGTGCCAGCCTCGAATTGGCCATCCTCTTGTTAGAATTAAAGGTGCAACCACCATGCGATGCCTTGCTCCTTGTCTTTGGCAGTGCCAAGGACTAGAAACCCAAGATCTCAAGTGCCTGGCAAGTGCTTTACCATCGAGGCACACCCATAGCCCTACAAGCTGATTTCTTTACCATTGTTAAGTTACAGTTATTTAATGAGCCAAGCTCATTTTGTAATGACTCCAGTACCAGATCTGCACCTTAGCATTAAATCATCAACTGGGGCTGGTGAAAAAGATATTAAACAGCATATACTGACATCTATTTAGAAGAGCAGGGCAGAGGTTGTCTTTCTCAGTAACATAAAATTAAGATGAACTCCAGCAACATGAAATGCGCACGGATGGATATAGGTAGCCTTATTATATATGCAGGGGATCTGTTAGTCCCAAGGAGATTCATAGACTCTGTAGATCGCCAGCCAGTATTGCTGGTGGCATGGGGCTGGATTTTCTGGGTTCTTCCCTTCCCAGCAGAGTTGTACATCATGAAGGGAGATAATCATAACATAAATAATACTTTAAAAACAACTACCTGAGATAGCATTTTTGTAGCGAAGTCGGTGTTATTTACTTTTATCTGCTTGTCAGAAAGTAAAGATGTTAACTTTAGTAGTCCGAGTGTGGTGCTTCCTGTCTGTAACTTTCAAACTCTCAGGATGCTGAGCAGGAGGATCGTAACTTCAAGACCAACCTGGCCTGTATATACTGTTTTCAGTAAACAAAACCAAATCAAAACAAACAGCAACAATATTAAAAAAGCTTTTACTCAACAATGAAAGCATTATTTGGAAAAATAGATTTTAGGACTGTAGGCAGCTGTTCCCACAGTAGAAATGAAACGATGACCAGTTTTAACGTTCATAATTCTGAAGACAGAGTAGAGGACCCTTGCTCAGTGCTGGTACCTTATGAGGCCGGTATAGCCTTACTGTGGTCTGTTCAGTTGTGTATTTTCTGACGGACATTTTCCCCACAGCTTGTGGTGACAAATTTGGGCTTTGACACCCGGGTCACCATTCTTGGACATGTCCAGAGAGGAGGGACCCCTTCTGCATTTGACAGGATTTTGGTAAGTGGAGACCGAAACTGCTAGACGTTCTTATGAGGCCTCTTCAAGAGACGTTCTAAAGCACTAGTTTATCTCAGAGGCTGACCAGCAGGCTCATCCCTGGAGACATTAGTGGCTTATGCCCTTATTTAAACGTCCTTTGAGACTTACTGACGTAGAATGATTTCCCGGGCTGAGGTCCCAGCCGATGTGGGAGGTCAGTTTGCTTACAGATGGGGAAGACGGGGGTGCTAAGAGAGTGAAACCCAGGAGGTAGGAATGTGGTATCCCGAGTGCAAGCTTCCAGAACCTAACTTAAGAGGACATCAGGCATCCTGAGTCGAAACCCTACATTCTCACATTGCCTAGCATTTCTTATTAGAATTATGGTCTTACTGTTACAGAGATGAGTAGAGATAATCATGGCAGAAGCAGGGTAGCCCCTGATTAAATCCTCGTTTTACAGCCCAAGAAAGGAGGCAGAATGTGAACCCTGGGGTGGCCTCTGGTTATGCACACGGTGTCTCTTGTGCATAGAATGAGGGGTCAGCTATCTCTTAGTGGTTGCAATTGTCATCTGCAGGCCAGCCGTATGGGAGTGGAGGCTGTCCTTGCCTTGCTGGAAGCTACCCCTGAGACCCCAGCCTGTGTCGTGTCACTGAGAGGAAATCAAGCTGTACGCCTGCCTCTGATGGAGTGCGTGCAAATGGTGAGCTCAGGCGCTCAGGTGCTGGGTCAGCACAGACACTGGGCTACCTGTAGATAGGGTGCTCCTATCTGCGTGGTTGGCTTCAGATTCAGTGAGCACTGGGTTAAAATGGCCTTTAGGAGGGCAGAAGGATACCCACCGGGTGATGGCTGCAGGCTTCCTGCATCCTTGGACGATGTGTAAAAGCTTCTCTGTGGCTTGCCTGTTGGTCATGAGCCTTCTCCACTAAGACCTGGAAAACCAAAGAACTGGAAGAGCTTGAAGGGGCTCAAGACCCCATATGTACAACAATGCCAAGCAACCAGAGCTTCCAGGGACTAAGCCACCCAAAGACTATACATGAACTGACTCTGGGCTCCAACCTCATAGGTAGCAATGAATAGCCTAGTCAGAGCACCAGTGGAAGGTGAAGCCCTGGGTCCTGCTAAGACTGAACCCCCAGTGAACTAGTCTATGGGGGGAGGGCGGCAATGGGGGGAGGGTTGGGAGGGGAACACCCATAAGGAAGGGGAGGGGAGAGGGGGATGTTTGCCCGGAAACCGGGAAAGGGAATAACACTTGAAATGTATATAAGAAATACTCAAGTTAATTAAAAAAAAAAAAAAAAAAAGAGTCGCTGACTGTGACCACCACCCACAGTTACCGATGGCCCTTGTAGCTCCTGCACACCAGGAGCAGTGAGCCCCAGTGCAGGAAAATGGCCCTGCCTGGAACTAACTGGTGCTATAGCTGCTACATGCCTACGGTCCTCTGGTTACCTTCTATCCTTCTGTCCCTGGGGACAGTCTGATCTGTAAGGGTACACTAGGGAATGGAATTCCACAGACATGTCTACTGAGAGCTGAAAGAAAAATGGTTCTATTTTTCAACTCAGTTTTCTAGTTGATGAGGCTTGCTTCTTTAGAAACTGCTATTATCTTTCATTTCCCCCAGTTATTTTTTCATGAAATGTTGCATTATTTATTTAGGCTGCTGAATGATCCTGTCATGTATTTTCTTTATAACACACCACACTCTTAGAGAGAGAGAGAGAGGGAGAGAGAGAGGGAGAGGGAGAGGATGAGGATGTGTGTGTGTGAAGGAACTTGCTGAAAATAGCCCTAACTTAATTCCCAGAAGCCAGTAGGAGCGCGGACAGTTTATGTACATATGTGTGGCTACAAGTGTCTGTGCGTGCAAAGATGGATGTGTATTCCTGTGTATCCCTGGGGATAGAAGAGCAAGAGAAGTGTCTGAAACTGCATGAGAGGTGATAGGCCTGAAACGGTTAGGACCCCCAACCATGCACGGTACTTTTCTATGCAGCTTCGTGAGTTCACTGTGGACAAGTAGATTTGTCCGGGTAAAACAGTTTGTCGTGAGGTTATCTTGCGTGGGTATTCAAACTATCATGGTGGTTTTGTTAATAAGCAGCCACCACAAAGAGCCTCTTGTTAAGAACCAGCAGTTCACTGAGGCTGGTCAGGATGTCCAGCCCTGAGCTCTGTGTCTTGAGGCTGCCTTAATCCCTCGGTTGCTCTCAGCCATCATGAAGCATACTCGAGTTCTGCAGTCTTCCGTGGTGAGCTAGCTACCTGTGTTGTTCTTTATCCTCATCTGCGCTAGGCTGTGGAATAATCAGATACTTTCTTAAGAGACACATTTCCACGAGCTCTGTCTTTGGGGAAATCATCTTTATGATCTTGTGACCATCGAGCAGCAGGTGTCACCTCCCCTTCCTTGGGGCTCTGACCTCACAGCCGAGTCAGCCGTCAGCTTGAGGTCCATGAGCAATGCAATGGGGTCAGACTGTGAAGTCCACCCAGAGAGCATTGAAGGCTTGATTCATTTTTTTCTTTTCTTTCTTTTTTTTTTTTTTTTTAAGACCCAGGATGTACAGAAAGCAATGGATGAAAGGAGATTTGATGAAGCCGTAAAACTCCGAGGAAGGTGAGTTATCATGAATGAAACTCTTAGTAGAAATGTACGTCCTTGTTTGGTCATTGAGACTTAGTCATAATATAAAAATTTAAGAGTCCGGGGCTGAAGCTTTGCAGTTACAAGCCCAACTCAAGTTCGGTTGCCAGAACCCACATGCCTTAGCTCCTAATTACTCGTAACTCCAGCTCCAGGGGAATCAGGTGCCCTCTTCTGGCCCCCACAGACACCTCACAAACCCATACATAATTAAAACTACAATGTCCCTTTTTTCTTTAGGAGTTTTGAGGGCAACCTGAACACCTACAAGCGTCTTGCCATTAAGGAGCCTGATGACAAGATCCCCAAGGTAGGTAGCCAGCTCCCATTCATGATCCAGTCTCCAGAGTGGCCTAGGAATCCTTTCTACCACCCCCGACCAACCCTCTAGTGCAGGTCCCTGGAAACTTACCTTCACCTCTCCATTGCGATCTTAATCCTGACACGGTCACCTCCTACAAAACATGGCATAGTATGACCCCTTATAGATGTGCGATAGGTGGGGACTTGCACCCGTCTGATGACTTGGCCCTACCGTGTTCTCTTTTCAGAGCAATTGCAATGTAGCCATCATCAATGTAGGGGCACCTGCCGCGGGAATGAATGCAGCCGTGCGCTCCGCTGTTCGGGTTGGGATTGCAGAGGGCCACAAGATGTTCGCAATCTATGACGGCTTTGATGGCCTCGCCAATGGCCAAGTGAGTCTCCCGGGAGTCCCTGGGGAAGTTAAAATGTCATTGCGTTTGGGGAGGCCAGCCTCCCCGCAGCATCAGGATTCTTGGTGCTGTAGTTATACCTATTACCAATTTGAGGGTTAAGGGTTACCTTTCACTTAGGATCCCTGCCCTAAGTTAAACTCTAAGCCTTTCCATAAAGCTCAGGGTGTCATGTACTTTCAGATTTTTCTCAAAAGGCCCCAAGGCACAGTAATCCAATGATGCTCACCTCACAGCCTATTGTGTCAAGTTCTGATGACCACAGGCGTGTCATCCAAACCAGCACACACCAGAACTCCATGAAATAAAACCTTAAAAAAATAATAATTCTAATTCTTAAGAATAAAAATGCTGGGTTTCTAGCTCAGCAGTAGAATACTTTCCCAGCATTTAAGGGTTTTATCCTCAGCATTGGGAGAACAACGGTTGGCCAACAAAGTCTGGAACATTCACTGTTTCCCTTTTGTAGCATGTGGTTCACATGTATTAATCCCTTTGACATTATACTATGTCTAAGGTCTTACTACCATTTTTCTTATGAGAGAAATAAGGAGTAGAAACATTGACTCACCTGCTACAGTTCTCATGATGGAGGACTTGAAGCAGGATGGTGAGGCATGTTTGTATTCTGAACCCAGAAATGCTGTGGTTTGTACTACATCTGGTCGATACCTCGGTCAGTTTGTAACCCTGTGGAATTACACGTGTGAGCGAGACGGTCTAAACCCCCACCTCTGCAGACTCTATGTTTTGGAGGCAACGACAGCAAGACTACACTAGCAAGCCATATCGCTGGCTTAGAAGAGAGGGAAGTAAGCTGGATCAATATTTACAAGAGTCCACAGGCCCCCAGCGCTCTGCACGAGTTTCATGCATCAGCTGCTCATGGGAAGCCGATCTCCCACTAATGGATAAGTGGGAACCAAGAGGGATATTGGCTCACTCCAGGCAGATGATGTGATACAAAGACCCCGGGGTTGGATCTGCCCCTGTTTTAGAATAATATAAGGGCCAGGTTAGGGAGGGAGAGGAAGGAAGCAGAAGAGGAGAAGAAAGCAAGAGCCAGGTATCTGTAGGAATTTGGTTTTCTGCCTAAATAAGGTGGAAGGTTCTTAGGAGGGGGGTTGTACATACTGGTACATCTTCTTTCCGATGCCTGGCGAAGGCAGGAAGCTAGCGGACTAGGTGGACTGTAAAGACATTATACAGTTACTGCAAGAAGTGTCAGAGGCAACCGTGGCAGACAGAGATGCCTTCAAGGATCAGACTCCATTTTGAAGTCTCTCACAATGCACTTTGTTCAGGACGGATGTGCGGTGTGAGGCAAAGCTTGTCACAGTCTGTTGTGTTTCAGCTGGCCGAGTGAAAGGGGAGAAATGGGATTTAGAGAGTCAAGAAGGTAGAGCCTGTGCTGGTTCTCCAGGAACCTGAGGAATTGAAGCTAGAGATGCCACGTTGGGGGATGTCTGTAACTTTCTAAAGATCCCACCAGGATCCATTAAGAAGTTCACCAAAAACCACATGACTGGAAGCTTGCAGACCCAGAGTCTTAACTTAGCCCCTGCCTCACCTAACCTGGGAATCGCCCCCAGTTGACTAAACTTCATATGTTTACCCAAGCTGTATTTTATCTCTCCCTTTCTTCTTTGCTAAATTGCTTTAACCTTTGCCAATTTGGTATTCTTTTTTTTTTTTTTTTTTTGGTTCTTTTTTTCGGAGCTGGGGACCAAACCCAGGGCCTTGCGCTTCCTAGGCAAGCACTCTACCACTGAGCTAAATCCCCAACCCCCAATTTGGTATTCTTTATTTTCCCCTTTACCAGTGACAGATTCTGGCCAGCTAAGGTGTCCACTCAGGACACGCGCCTCGGGTTAGGGTGCGGATGGTCTCCACAGGCAGGGAAGGAGCCTCTCACTGAAGCTCAGCATTTTGTTTAACCTTAGAAGGGCATGGCAGGCCTTGACTGAGTCAGCCCTGCAGTTCTGGAAACCGACCTGCTGCCTTCCCTATCTCTGTGGGAACTCAGCCTGTGAGCGTACAGAATCCTAAGCTGTTTTCAGAGCCTTCCAAGTCTGCCTTTCTTCCTCCCCTCAGCTGTCTGACTCTGTGTTTGAATACTAGATCAAAGAAATCGGCTGGGGAGATGTCGGAGGTTGGACAGGACAAGGAGGGTCCATTCTTGGGACGAAACGGTAATTTAAAATTTCTTTTTTTATTATTCATTCCATTCGTTCACATCTCAAATGCTATCCCACTTCCAAGTTACCCCCTCCACCAACCCTCCATCCCACATCCGCCCTCCCCACTCCCCTTTGCCTGTATGAGTGCTCCCCCATCCACTCACACTCTCCCATCCCACCACGCCTGCATCCCCTTATGCTGGGGCATCAAACCTCCCTGGGACCAAGGGACTCCCCTCCCATCGATGTCAGATAAGGCCATCCTCTGCTACATATGTATCTGAAGCCATGGAGGAAGTACTTGGGATTGAGATATTTTTAAGAAAGTATTTTATATCAGATCCAGCCCCGTGTTATCATTGGTGATTTCCAGGATGCAAATATTAATACCAGCTACTACTGTACCTTCATCTGTCATACGGAAGAGAAGCAATTTTTAGGTTTGGGGCTCTTATGTCCCTGTGGCTAATGTCTGAGAAGAATCAAGTCAACTTTTCTGCTTGCTTCAATATCAGGGCTTCCAGTGTCAGCTAGACAGGTGGGGATTCCCCAGGTGGCTTCCACAGCCTTCTGGATCGCGTCTCTGTGCCATGGTGTTGGGACGTTGTATGGCAAAGCCTCGGTAGACTGGGGGTTGTGCAGACAAGCTCCCTAGGCCTTGGCACAGAGGCTGTCCAGCTGCGGCACCAGTGTGCTTTATGGAAGGCAACCTGGGCATCGCTCTTGAGCAGGGTGGAGATGAGCTGACAGCTTGAGATGCTCGCTGAAGCTGTCAAATTTGCCTGTTTGCCATGTTCACTCCCTACAGTTTTCCATATTGGAATAGCTTCATCTTACAACTTACATGTGTCTACCAACAGTATAAGTATATAGTGTTTTCTTTACACATGGAAGGAAGTTTTAGGGGTGGTTGTCGGATAAAACATTAGAATGGGGCATAAACAAGTTTCCTTTGCTTGGTAATGTCCCGGTTGACTGGCTCTCATTTGAAGTAGGTGACAGTATAGAGGCGGAATGTGGGTGGATATGGTTTTTAAGAAAAATAAATGGATATCTCTCTATACAAAGGGTATATATATATATATATATATATATATATGTGCGTGTGTGGTATATTGTATATAATATATTACTTGTATACACTTAAATATATATTAAATACATTATATATAAAATATATACATACACAGGCATATACATGTGCATATATGCAAAGGTATGTAATTTGGAAAATGGAAATTTCCAAGAGTAAACACTTAACTCTTTTTTTTTATTTATTATATTTTATATCTCTATGCCTCTATGGAGGCACAAAAGTCTGTGTATGTATGTCCATGTAAATGTCCATGTAAATGTACAGGTATGGAGGTACATTTTTACCTTTTTTTTTTAATTTATTTAATACTTAATAATAATTCTTTGGTTTCCGGGCAAACATCCCCCTCCCCCCTCCCCTTCCTTATGGGTGTTCCCCTCCCAACCCTCCCCCCATTGCCGCCCTCCCCCCAACAGTCTAGTTCACTGGGGGTTCAGTCTTAGCAGGACCCAGGGCTTCCCCTTCCACTGGTGCTCTTACTAGGATATTCATTGCTACCTATGAGGTCAGAGTCCAGGGTCAGTCCATGTATAGTCTTTAGGTAGTGGCTTAGTCCCTGGAAGCTCTGGTTGCTTGGCATTGTTGTACATATGGGGTCTCGAGCCCCTTCAAGCTCTTCCAGTTCTTTCTCTGATTCCTTCAACGGGGGTCCTATTCTCAGTTCAGTGGTTTGCTGCTGGCATTCGCCTATGTATTTGCTGTATTCTGGCTGTGTCTCTCAGGAGCGATCTACATCCGGCTCCTGTCGGTCTGCACTTCTTTGCTTCATCCATCTTGTCTAATTGGGTGGCTGTATATGTATAGGCCACATGTGGGGCAGGCTCTGAATGGGTGTTCCTTCAGTCTCTGTTTTAATCTTTGCCTCTCTCTTCCCTGCCAAGGGTATTCTTGTTCCCCTTTTAGAGAAGGAGTGAAGCATTCACATTTTGATCATCCGTCTTGAGTTTCTTTTGTTCTAGGCATCTAGGGTAATTCAAGCATTTGGGCTAATAGCCACTTATCAGTGAGTGCATACATGTATGTCTTTCTGTGATTGGGTTAGCTCACTCAGGATGATATTTTCCAGTTCCAACCATTTGCCTACGAATTTCATAAAGCCGTTGTTTTTGATAGCTGAGTAATATTCCATTGTGTAGATGTACCACATTTTCTGTATCCATTCCTCTGTTGAAGGGCATCTGGGTTCTTTCCAGCTTCTGGCTATTATAAATAAGGCTGCGATGAACATAGTGGAGCACGTGTCTTTTTTATATGTTGGGGCATCTTTTGGGTATATGCCCAAGAGAGGTATAGCTGGATCCTCAGGCAGTTCAATGTCCAATTTTCTGAGGAACCTCCAGACTGATTTCCAGAATGGTTGTACCAGTCTGCAATCCCACCAACAATGGAGGAGTGTTCCTCTTTCTCCGCATCCTCGCCAGCATCTGCTGTCACCTGAGTTTTTGATCTTAGCCATTCTCACTGGTGTGAGGTGAAATCTCAGGGTTGTTTTGATTTGCATTTCCCTTATGACTAAAGATGTTGAACATTTCTTTAGGTGTTTCTCAGCCATTCGGCATTCCTCAGCTGTGAATTCTTTGTTTAGCTCTGAACCCCATTTTTTAATAGGGTTATTTGTCTCCCTGCGGTCTAACTTCTTGAGTTCTTTGTATATTTTGGATATAAGGCCTCTATCTGTTGTAGGATTGGAAAAGATCTTTTCCCAATCTGTTGGTTGCCGATTTGTCCTAACCACAGTGTCCTTTGCCTTACAGAAGCTTTGCAGTTTTATGAGATCCCATTTGTCGATTCTTGATCTTAGAGCATAAGCCATTGGTGTTTTGTTCAGGAAATTTTTTCCAGTGCCCATGTGTTCCAGATGCTTCCCTAGTTTTTCTTCTATTAGTTTGAGTGTGTCTGGTTTGATGTGGAGGTCCTTGATCCACTTGGACTTAAGCTTTGTACAGGGTGATAAGCATGGATCGATCTGCATTCTTCTACATGTTGACCTCCAGTTGAACCAGCACCATTTGCTGAAAATGCTATCTTTTTTCCATTGGATGGTTTTGGCTCCTTTGTCAAAAATCAAGTGACCATAGGTGTGTGGGTTCATTTCTGGGTCTTCAATTCTATTCCATTGGTCTATCTGTCTGTCTCTGTACCAATACCATGCAGTTTTTATCACTATTGCTCTGTAATACTGCTTGTTAACTCTTTTTTCTTAAATGGTAAATGAGCCAATCACTTTATTATTTTTTTATAAACTCATGTTTTTTAAAGATTATATATATATATATATATATATATATATATATATATATATATATATATACACACACTGCAGCTGTCTTCAGACACACCAGAAGGGGACATCTGATCCTGTTATAGATGGTTGTGAGCCACCATGTGGTTGAACTCAGGACCTCTGGAAGAGCAGTCGGTGCTCTTAACCGCTGAGCCATCTCTCCAGCCCAACACTTAACTCTTAATACCTGTAAGCTATATACATATTTTCTTTTTTCTCATGAGCCAGTACAATTCTTTTTGACCTTTTTGAGAAAGAGCATTATGTGATTCAGTCTGTTCTGGAATTCACTATGTTCCTTGCAGCCCAGGCTGGCCTTGAACTCAAGAAACCTCCTACCTCCACCTAGAATGTTGGGATTTCAGGTGTACACTGCCAGATAATTCTTCTGGAGTGGCACTGTTTCTATCTGCCTGCCTACTCATTTATTTATTGCAGCGGTATGGATTGCACCTAGGCGACCATTAAGCTAAGTCCCTAGACCTCCTACTTTTGAAAAAGATGCTCTTTTGGGACCTGATACCTTGCCACTCCTGCCTTAAGAGATCATTCTCCAGGATTCTACTGTCCTGGTGCTGTCAACCATGGAAGTGTGGGAGAGTAGCTCCACTGCCCACTGTACGTTTCACACCACAGAATTCAGACAGGGGTGGAAGGTGGGAGAAGAGACACCAGCAGTGGAAAGAATGATTTCCAAGAAGTTTGGCAGCTGGTGGGTGTACTCTTACCTCTTCGTCTGTCTGTCTGTCTTCAGCACCCTACCCGGAAAGTACTTGGAGAAGATCGCAGAACAGATGCACTCGAAAAATATCAATGCCCTTCTGATCATTGGCGGATTCGAGGTACATTATTGTGTCTCTGCTTCCTTCCCTGCTTGTTGGCTTTGGGGGTGTGATTGGTAGCCCTATGTTTGTGTCACATTTACCCCATCTTAATGGCTATTCCTTGGGAACTGGGGTTTTAATAGCAACCCCGTTGCCCTGAAATACAGAATAGTAGGGTAATGAGATGCAGCCCAAGGCTAGCCTAGTTCTGATAGAGTAAATTAACGGAGCTTTCCCATTCTGCTGAAACATCTTTTGATGTTTTCAGATTTGTTATCAATCTATAGATATTCCATATTTGCTATTTGAAATACACAGATGATTTAGAAAGGAAGATTATATGGTTAATGTTTCTCTTCAGATTTTTTTTTGAAAACCTGTAGTCCTTATTTACATCCTATTTGATGGGGATGAATTCCATAGAAATCGTAAATAATTTACCTAAAGGAAGATCGGAACTTCACATAACCAGACTCAAAGTGATGAGAGAGTTAGTCTTAGTACTGTATGCTAATACCCCTTCTCCCCTTTATGCCCAGGAAACTGCTTGTCCTTGTCTGTGCTTGTAACTCTTCTGTGTTGGTTCTTCTAGTGTTACCTGGTTTCCTCACTGTGTACCCTGTGCACTGTGTAACCCCCGGGCTTGCTCGCTCCCGACCACATGCTATCCACGCCCCCCTCTCCCTCCCTTGGTCCTGCAATCACACAGACTTAATCTGACAGGCCTACCTGGGACTCCTAGAGCTGGCAGCTGCCCGGAACAAACATGAGGCATTCTGTGTCCCTATGGTTATGGTTCCTGCTACTGTCTCCAACAATGTGCCAGGTTCTGATTTCAGCATCGGGGCAGACACGGCTCTGAACACTATCACAGACGTAAGTGCGGATGTACCAGCAAAGCAGGTGCCGCTGATGCTAACCCGAGGCCGGGACCCTTTTATCTACCAGTGCACTAGAAATAGCCTTTTACTAGTCGGACACCCTAAGTGTTTTTGTTTCAAGAAAGCACATTTTCAAAGTTCCTTTTGGATCCTGAAAATGCTTCATCTAATTGCCCCCACATCCCCTGTTTTTTCTCATGGTTCCTTTCGTGTTGCTGCTAGCACGACTTGGCTGCATCACCAAGACCTGTGGAGTGACAGCCCTTGCAAGCTCAAGCAGAGCGGGACCACCATGTTTTCTGATCAGATACTCAATGTAGGGATTTGGCTGAACGTAACTTTCTTTCTGCCTATAGCCTCTTGTTACACTTAAATCCTGTGTCCCACATTGTCTACTTGATATGTAAATATAGAAAATTAACCAAATATTTCATAATGTCATTCCGTGAACCAACTATGGTCATTTCACAGGGTTTTTAGCTAAGGTTGTAACCGTTATTTTATAAATCGGAGGTCTTAAATTGTGTCATGAATATTGATACTTTCTTATTTTTCTTTTTGCAAAAAAAAGTAACAAAATATACACATACATGTTAGTGTTACATTTTTAAATTATACTTTTTAATTCCTATGGGAGTTTAAGATCACTAAGTCAGAAATCTAAAATTTTTCAGGAACTCAAATTGTTTTCCCCAGGAGACCTAATTCTTAAACATAATTTGGTTAGGATTTTGTTTTCTCTTAAGCTCCTGACACCAAACTCATTTCTAGTACTGGTAAATAAAAGCCCCCATGCTTTTAAACGATAAAGCTTACAGTGGTAAGTAACGCTTAGCGCTGATTTCTTGCTTTCCTGAATGGCGGAACTGTTCTTGCCTCTGCTTCCTGAAGCCAAGTGCCTGGTGTTTGCTTTGGCTATTCCTGATCACTAACGCCTCTTGTCTGTTGCATGTGCTGTCTGGTGACTGTCATTATTGCTTCTGCCCTTGTGGTTGATGGATTCGGGCACTTCGTGAATCTACCGTCCTTTGTGAATGGAAAGAAGGATGTCTGTCACAAAACGGATTGGGATCCGGGCTCTGTGCACCCAGATACTGAATCAAAGTCTACAGTTTACATGGGAGGAATTTATAGAGCGAAACAATTAAGAGTGCCTTTTTCACAAGCTCTTTGACACCTAAGCCTACTTGCAGGTGTATCTGAGCAGTAGTCCTTGGGACAGCATGTGCCCTAGAGCAGCTGTCAATATGGCCTAGTCAGCAAACAAACAAACAAACAAACAAACAAAACAAACGTAAACTCATTTAAAATAACATGAGACTCATTTTTGCAAGTCAGTTTTGAAACTATGTTCTGTGGCTTTGAGTGTGAACTTTGTAGATGACAACATCGTCCTTTGAGAACATTTAGTAGCTGGATACGCCTGTATACTGTCACTTGTATACTGTCACCTGCAGTTTGGTGGGAGCCTCTGTAGATGCCAGTCAAGGTGGGTAATTTATCTCCTGGTGGATATTCAGTGTGCACCTTCAGACGTGAGGGGAAGATCCTCTCTTTGATTACAATGTCCCCATAATTAGAATTTATGATTCTTCACTCCCACACTGGTGGTTGTTTTGTCCCAGATTTGAATATACAATATATACATATTGTTGAAAACTTGAAGCTCAAAATAGAGAGGAGGGGAAAGGTCATCTACGCCCTCTTCCTGTTACTCCCATTAGAGGGATTTCCATTAGAGGGATTTCTTGCTTTTTTTTTTTTTCTTCTTCTTTAATCTCTTTTTCTTATTCATTTGAGTTTCTCAAAGCCAGTGGTAGCATGCGAGAATGCAAGCTGAAAGGTAGGTAGGTGGCCATTCCTGAGGACTTCAGGCTAGCTCATGTGGGGTAAGTCGGCATGCACATGTGTTTTGTTGTTGTTGTTTTGTTGTTGTTGTTGTTGTTGTTTTTTGCTGCTCTGACACCAGGGAGTTTGGTCTTCTCAGTTGTTCTTTGATCTCAAGGTGGGTGTCTGAAGCCGGACCCCTAGGGATAACCTTGGTGAAGGTTGCCGTTGCTTGCTTTGGAGTCAATAGCTGTATGAGGATGAGAACACAGCTCAGAGTCCCTTCATGTGTCCCCAAGGGTAAAATGACTAGAACATGAAAAAGGCATGAAGGAAAAGTGTCAATTCTAATAGTTCGAGGTTGGACCTGATTTCGCTAGGCCGACCACAGGGTGAAAGAAGGCTGTCACTGTGTCTAGGGAAAGAGGACCTGAGGAGCCTCTCCCCAAAGCACCCATCATCTCCTGCTGCTAGACCTAGGAAGGCCTTGGTGGAGAGCTGGCAGGGAGTTGCTAGTGCTGCCTAACCTTACTGTGTCACTCGGAAAGAACAGGTATCCAATAAGATACCTGGATCTTCACTCATATCTGTTGGTAGAGGACAATAGCCTCTTACCGGGCTCTGAATGACATCAATGCCCACAGTCTATGGCTGTCTCCCAGAACCAACTGTTCCCTTGGGTTTAGGGCAGGTCAGGCAGTTCTCAGCTTTCCCTGATTATGCATCTCACAGACAGCTGCGATGAGGAAGGACCTTGTGCGTCACCAGAGGTAGGAGAGAGGAGTCCTTCACGTGTTATGGGTGGATATCAGGAATGCTGTTCACTGCTTTACAGTGATGGGGACAGTCCCTGCCACGGGGATGGCTCAGCGTCAGGATGTCTGCTGTGCTGAGGTGGGAATGCTTGAGCTTCTCCAGTCCGATCAAACACCATAGCCCTTGCGTGTTGGCCATTGCCTTTACAAATCATTTCCTCCTCACCGGCACTGATCCTCAGGCATAGGTGCGTCCCTTGGCAGCATCTCAGCATCTGCAAGGTAACGGATGAGTTCTCTGGGCCATGCAGGTCAAAACAGGCACATCTGAAGTCTGGTGTGCTTTCCAGTGGGCTTGGTTTATTCCTTACCATCAGTATCAAGCTTTATTCTAGTCAAAAAAACACAACCAAGGCACGATAACTGAGAGCTGCCTCTGACCGCCAGGGCCATGACATGACTACAGCTCTGAGGGTGTCGCAAGTTGTGAACACTAGGGTATACAACGTTGACTGTAGGTCCCGAGAACTGCGTACCATCCCTTGTTGCAGGGTGGTCATTCAAAATGTCTAAGGTGGCTTTATTGATGTTTTCAAAGTTGCTGGTGCCTCCTACAGGATCTAGAAGTAAGACTTTCTGGATGGTTTCTTCAGAGTTTGCTACTTTTCTTGGGTAGGGTTTCCCTCCTGGAGCATTACTTTCAGTTGGTTAGAGAGGGGAGAAAACTTTTGCAACAATATAGCCATTACCAGCAATGTCAGAATGAAGTTAAGGCATTAACCAGTCCCCAGCCCACCCCAAAGGCTCTGGTCTGTCAAGCATGCTCCCTACCCCGGCTCTGACTTCCAGTGGGAGGCCTCTCAAAGACACCGCTCTTTTCTGTACAATTTATTTCTAATGAATACCTAGCAAAGATGGCCCTCGGCAAATAAAAGGATTTTCCTGGAAAGTTCTAAGGAGCCTAGTAAATGGGTGGCGCACTGACCAGTGGGTGTACCCAGAGCTTTTCCTATTAGATGTCATTTTGAATGCAGTCAATTTTAACAATTATAACCTTAGCCCAAAATGGCCGAAGCACAGGGAGAGCAGCCAAAAGACTTAGAGCCAACTGTGAGTGGAGGCGGAGGTCTGGTTGTGTTGGGAAGGAAAGAAACCCTGCCACTGGCCAGGGTTGGTTACCCTGTCTGACCTATTGACTGACCATACCAAGGACTAACGTACCCCAGGTCCATGACCCACTGTCCAGAATCCTTGGAGCACACAGGTTTTGAATCTCAGGATGATTGGGTTGAAGGAAGATGGCATAGAACGTGCATCGTTTATCGCAGCAACAATTCTGCAGCAAACTGTACTAATGATTATCAGAAAAATAAATAAGTCAGACTTGCCATCCACGAGGGTCTAAAAGTTCCCTATATACTCTGTTGAGACCTGCCTGGATTCAGGAACTGTGGGTGAGTAGACCTGTACCTTCCCACTAACCCAGCTTTTACTGTCTGAGGCGGTTATGGGAAACCTCTGTAGACCAACTGGTAGCCTTCTTTACCTCAGAGTCAGACATTTTTAACTTATCATTTTGAAGCAGTGCCTGAGGCTCCAAACGATTTATCTTGCTCCATATAAGTATGGCCAATTTCTAACAGGGAGCAGGGGACCACACAGACACCGATGTGGGTCCTGGGATGGGCCTACAGGTAATGTCAAGTGCATGTCTCTTCCTGTCAGCCGTTGGCGGTGGTGTAGTGAACCACGTGCATTGGTGATACCAGTCATTTGATGTTACCCTTGCTATCCCTGGGCTCCTCCCCACTCTTCACCTCCACCTAAAGAATTATTGGGATGGGCTTTGCGCTGAAAAGCCCCAACTTCATTTTCTTTCCCCGCCTCCTCTGTGATGCTGAGTAAGGAGCAGCATCTCCGTCTAATGACTAACCCACAATGCATTCTGTCCCCTCGGCCTGCTGCCTGCTTTGCTGCCTGCTTTGCACCGCCTTGACTTGCCACTTGTGTCTTCTTCCTGCGGGACAAGAAGGACAAGGCTGAGGGATGCACCCAGTGACCGGGGAATACATGGCGCATGCCCTGCACCTGCTCAGATGCCAATTCTAGACTCTCATGGGCTCTGCTCACCCATGTGGACCAACTTCCTGCTGGTTACTTGGTCCCCTCCCTGTCACATCCCTGGAGTTACTGCCCACGCTCAGTGATTTGGCAAGTGATGTACCAGTACCCTGCTAACTGCCATGGCCCTGTTGCTTCAGGGTTTTCACAGTGCCGTGCTGCTCTCTGAGGCTCGAAACAGTCATGATGAGTTTTGCATCCCAATATGTGTCTTGGCTGCCACCATTAGCAATGATGTCCCAGGCACAGACATAAGTATTGGTTCTGATACTAGCCTGAATGTGGTTGTCCAGGTAAGAGATCTTCTGCTTCAATTCTCATCTTTGCCCGAATGGGGTTTTTCTTCTGCGCTTAGCCCTCCTGACAGCTCAAACTCTCAACTCGTAGTCTTTAACCTTCACCTGTTTGACCTTAACTGTTAAGGTCAGACAGCTTCTAAGCTGAAAAAGACACCCTTTCATGTCTTTTTTCAGAGGGAATAAGCCAAATCCCATCTTTACCGCTTGGCCCTACCTTTGGTGATAGGATAGCGTTTCCTAGTTTCTCATGGTGAGAATCCTTATATTTTTTCTAACTCACCATAAAATGCTCCATGCAGGTTTCTCTCCATAGCGTTTCTGTACCACCTGAACAGGAGAGCTGAGGACATCACATCTCTTAAGGTCAGCTGCTTCTGTCCCAAGTCCCATTGTTAGAGTGGTGATGTGGGGGAAAGGGGGGCTAGAGAGCAAGTGTCAGGAGTGTGCACCAAGGATCGGACCAAGCTACCCTGTAAGTAGGTGTAAGAATCCACTGACTAAGTGTGGTTAACGCAAGTGCTCAAACAAAGGAGCCTGAGGCTTACAGTGACATCCTGGAGAGATGAGAGGCTTTCCAGGAGACAAAGTCACTCTCTGAGAGGAAGGTGATTTCACCCGCTACAAACTGTCTGGGGAGGTGGACCAGCAGGACCAGTGTGGTACTGGTGTCTACATTGTAACACAGGTAATGAAGTGAATGCACTGAGACAGGTGGATGTCTACTAGCCTAAAGGCCATTGCTGCAGGTAGTGGTTATCTAATAATAGAACAGATGCTGGTCAGGCATTATATAAGTTGACTTCTTACCATGCTCAGTTCCTTTCACCCTCACCCAAAGGCAACAAGCTGACCTCTTACTTAAGATGTTTGTACCTAAGCTGGCGCCAGAGCAGTGGTTCCCAACCAGGCTGGGTCACGTATCAAATATTCTGTATATCAGATATTTATGTTATCGTTCATAACAGTAGCAAAATTACAGCTGTAAGGTAGTAAGGAAATAATTTTAAGTCACCATAACACGAGGAAATCTATTAAAGCATTGTGGAGTTAGAGATGTTGAGAACTCCTGCTTTGGAGTTCGCAGTGAGTTTTAAACGTTGGAGAGATTCCTTATATCCCAAGTTCATCCCTCTAAGTTAAATTACTTGGCAGGAAAAAGGGTGAGGTGCCCAGCTGGACCAAGCATCCGAATTTTCCATTAAAATCTTATCATGGGACTATTAAATAGATTAACACACTCTAGGTCTGTCCCTTGTTACCTGTTTGTGGGTTTAGTTCCTAAGCAATGTGGAAGCTCCCCTGACCCCTACTCACCCTCACTGGAGTTTAATGTTTTTCCCTGTTAAATAGAATCCCAAAGAAGCCCATAGAATGAACCCGTGTCACCATATGCCTTAGGGCCCAGACACAGTCCTCTAACACCATGGTTGCCAGGCAATGGGACAGGTAGAAGTCCTAGGTGAACCAATATGTTTTTTCAGCCTTCTGGCTTAGACACTGGCTGGAACCACATTGGCCCCACTGACAGGGAAATGAGGATCAGTCCCTTGTCTCTGGCAGCACACAATAGGACAGGATTCCCTCTGCCTATACTGCCCAGTTCCTTCCCTATCTGCCCACCCGAGCGCTTCAGCAAGCACTCTGAAGGGATACCAGTTACGGGGTCAGGGGCAGAAGAGGGAAGGGAACCATTTGTCTTATTCATACGATATGATTATTCCCACATTCATTCGTATAAAGTCTATTACTATCCCTCAGAAAAAGATCTAGCCTTGTGACAGACTCCACCTTACCATCTCACCTTTCAAATATGTCTTTTCAAAGACGTGTGTGTGTGTGTGTGTGTGTGTGTGTGTGTGTGTGTGTGTATGTGTGTGTGTGTAGTGGTCTGGCCACAATGATTGAACTATGGCTTGAAATTCTTCCAGCAGCATTCCTCTCAGAGGCCTCCCCCAGAGGATCACCGCCCTATGCCCTTGGAGCTCGATGAACTTGCCTATGAGGCAGTTGTTGTAGCATAAGACACAAGAGTCCTAAGTGGTCGCTCCTCTTGGCCAGAAGTCAGGGACGCCCCTCCGTGTGGCACCCACATGTCGCAGATGGCCTTGCTGTTCTGGCTGTTTCCACATCAGTACTACTTTTAGTGATTGAGTGAGTCAAGGCAAGGATGGCTTACTATTTTTAGAAGGAGGTGATTGAAATCTTCAGGTGCAGTCTGGGTAATGAGAGAGCATTGAGGAGGAGTGTCTGTAAGCTCCAGGCAAGAGCAGACCATTCCAAACCCCCGTTGTTTATCCTGGACTCTTGTTCCATGTCAGGTTTAGTCCAAGCAGTTCATTTATGTCTCTTCAGCAACCGGTTGAGATCAGAGCTTAGAGATCTGTATTAACAGTCCTGGGGACCAAAGGCTTCTTTCTTAGTAATATCCTTGAATCACTAAGTGACTACAGCGTGGTTTTATGGATTAGTGAGCAATGGGATGGGTATTTGGGAAAGATTAAAGTGGGACATTAACTTGTGTGGTTTTGCTCCCTTCACGAAACCGGGCACCCCACCTCAGCATAGCCTTCTGTGCTGATATGCAGTCTTCCTTCACTTGTAGCGTGGCTCTGTAACAAAGACCACACAGTGACCCTTTCAATACCTGAGTGCCACAGAGAGATGTTTGGTACAACATGGATCCCCCTCTTCCTTTGTTACATCTCTGCCTAGAGAAACCAAGGCTTCCCACCCACCAAAGCCCACAGGGTTTGGTGTAGTACTGTAGTACCTGTCCCAGGGCTCCTCTCCTCCAAGGACTTTAATCTGGAGAGGAAATATTCAAATCTAATAAGCACACTTTACAGGAAGATGTACTGGGGTGAAGAGAGGACACAGAGTCACGAGAGCTCCCACAAGAGGGACTGTCCAGTCCTGGAGGTCACATAGTGTCTTCCTGAGGAAATGACTTTCTAACTGGGTCACAGGTTGCAGATAAGAGAGCAGGAAAGAGCCCGAGTGAGTCTCTTACAGTTGTGATAGATGGCTGTATCCTTGGTATTAACCTAGCAGCCATTTGCTTACAGCTGTGAGGGGCAGAAGTCAGGGAACTGAAGTCAAGGTGTGAGCTCTAAGAGAGAGGCTGTCCCTGAATCTTCTAATCTCCACACCTGTGTCCCTGGCAGGCCATGACCCCAGCCTCTGTTGCTTCCTCTCAGCTGGCAAAAAGTCTTTTGTTCCATTCCTTCATGCAGTAGCTTTGTGGAGTTTCCGTGCCCTGGCTTCTTTTGCCTACTTCACAATGACACGATGACCCAAGACTCTCTTAGGTGATCCAAAATACTCCCACCTCAAGATGTATGAGGAGTGCCAGGGAGTATGAATGGAATACCTACCTCTTGAGTCTTCTTCCCTGTGCCTGGAGACCACTGTGTGAGGGTCCATGGAGGCTCAAGAGAGCAGGATCTCTGAGCTAGAACAGCATGTGGAGCTGGGAGCCAGAGAGGGTGCTGGGGATGGGCAGGGCTCTGCATCCCATAGGAAGGAAGGAAGGCTTTGAGGCATACTTTACGAGCTGTGCTGAGGGGTTTTGAAGAAGCCAAGGCTCCATCAGGTTTGGACTGTATGTGTGGACCTCAGTTTCCCCGGAATGGAACACATGCTAAGAATGAGGCAGAAGGCTTTCACTGACATCTGAGGAAATGATTGGTACGTGCACTGCTGCCATGTGTGTGAGGCGGGGGTGGAAGGTTGGGGGCATGGGGGTGGGGTGGGGGCAGTTTTCAGCTGTCCTCCATCCTGAACCTGGGTTCTTTTGGAGAATGGTTGGCAGTGCATTTCAGTATGAGAGTGGCTTTCTGTATGCCTTTGTCTAAGAAGCTGTTCTCTTTGGACAGAGGTATCTTTTATGAAAGACCCAAGGATATACCCAAGGTAAACAAAACTGTCCCAACATCACAAAGAGGTTTTCACAAGGAAACATCAGAAAAGTAAAGGTAGCAAAGAGGAAGTTGGATAACCAACATTTCCATAGAAATACAAATTCATACCAGCTAAATATCGACTTGCAAAAATCCTCCCAGCAAGGACACAGTCGAACAGCACAGGTAGTGAGCTAACTTGAGTGACTAGTCTCCAGGGTAATAGCCTAGCCGGGGCCCCACCTCTGGTAATTGCAGAGACTCTGACAGGCTACACCTGAGCAGTTTTGCCACCGTGCCTCTCTGTAGCCAATGCTTGCTTCTGCACCACGCACGCGCACACAGGTTTGGTGGAGGGATGTGCTGCAGTTTGTGGAGGGTACAGGCCCTGGGCTCGTGCACATGTGGCACTAGCCAAGGTCCTGGATTCAAATGATGGATCTCTGTGTCTGTAACTAGACGTGCGACCGCATAAAACAGTCAGCCAGTGGGACCAAGCGCCGGGTGTTCATCATTGAGACCATGGGCGGATACTGTGGCTACCTGGCCAACATGGGGGGACTTGCAGCGGGAGCCGATGCTGCCTACATCTTTGAAGAACAATTTGATATCCGAGATTTGCAGGTATGTCAATGGATGCATGGCACGCACGCTTGGCTCCCAGAGCACTTCACTCAGCAGTACTGAATAAAGAACCGTGTTTACTAACAACTCCCCATTAGTTTTTGAAGGCTGGAGATGGTGTCACAGAACATTGCAAGCTGTTCATTTTTCAGTTGCCATCTTCAGATCCAGATGCTTGTACTTAAGTCTTAGGAGCTCTTTGGATAAGTGACCATGACTAGGTAGGGCTGAGGGCCCTTCGTGTGTGTGTGTGTGTGTGTGTGTGTGTGTGTGTGTGTGTCTGTGTGTGTGTTGATTGATATTTTTATTTTGTAAATATGAGTATTTTGTGAGTATCTATATATGTGCATACCCTTAGGGGCCAGAAGAGGGTGACAGATCCTTGAACTGGAATTAAGGATGGTTGTAAACCATCACAAGGGTGTTGAGAACAGAAGCTGGGTCCTCTGCAAGACCAGCCATTGCTCTTAGGAGTCAACACACACACACACACACACACACACACACACACACACACACACACACAGTTTCTCTCATCTACTCACACACACTCTGTTTATGTATGTGTATGTATTTGTGTTTCATTTGAGAAATATGAAATGCTTTCCCAGTGTCTGATATAAATCACTTAAAGATACTTATATAATGGGGCCTGGTGTTTCAGACAGTGTCCCCAGGCCTTTTGAAATATTGCCATTGTCCTACTTTTGCTCCCCATTGTTTTGATCAAACATCCAGGGCACAGCAACTTAAGGGAGAAAGGGCTTATTTCCAGGTTACCGTCTAATGGAAGTCAGCACAGCTGGAACCTGATGTTGCATGCCACATGTAGTCAAGACCACATAGAGAAAACATGCATTAGTGTTAGTGCTCAGCTTAGTATCTCCTGTTTATGGTCGAGAATATCCTTCCTAGGGAATGGTGCCACCCACAATGGGTGCTTCTCCCACCACAATTAACATAATCAAGGGAATCCCCCATACCCATGCCCATACACCCAGCCTAATCTAGATAACACAGAGACCCTCCTTAGTGTTTACAGGTTGTGCCAGGTTGACAGTGAACACTCACAATCACAGTCATGAATGTTAAAAAAAAAATGTGTGGGGGCTGGGGATTTAGCTCAGTGGTAGAGCGCTTACCTAGGAAGCGCAAGGCCCTGGGTTCGGTCCCCAGCTCCGAAAAAAAAAGAACCAAAAAAAAAAAAAAAAATGTGTGGATTATGCCAATGTGTAGAGTATTTTAAAAAGGGAAACCTAGTTGGAGGTGGGGCAGTATTCATTTACCAGTAAATATACCCAGTAGCGCAGCCACACCTCTTACGCATTCTGTGTTTATCTAGTTTACTAATGATACCATCCTTTTTCTCAACTACTGCACTCTTGTGCACTGTGACACCCACCCCAAGACGTTTAAAAACTGCTGACTGTGTGTATACAAGATGCTGCATTCTAGCATACGTTGTGTTATCGTAGGTACTGTCTGAATAAGGGTACTGTCTGACCGACTAATAAAACAATCTTTTCTAGTCCAACGTCATGCACTTGACGGAGAAAATGAAGACCAGCATCCAGAGGGGCCTTGTCCTCAGGTAACCGAAAGGGTTCCCATTCTTCCTGGAACAGAAGTTGCCATACAATTTGAACCCCAGTGAGATCTTTCCTTTGCCACTGATTCTGTGGATGCTAAAGAAGCACAGGTCTTCTTTAAGCAACGGACAACCTTCTGCACTTTACTTCTGCTCTATATAAGTCTGTAGACCTCATGGTTATTTTCAAGATGCCTCATTTCCTCATGCCCCCTGACCTTTTTATGAGGAAAGGGGAACGTAGAGAGTCAGGGTAGAAGCAGTGATGAGGAAGTTCACGTGGCGCTTGCGCCTCGAGCCTTGAGGCGGACTGGCTGGCTGGAGCTGTACTCCAGAAAGCCCTCGGCCCATCTCCACAGCCCAGTAAACCTGACTTCTTCACATCTGTTTCAGAAATGAAAACTGCAGTGTAAATTACACCACGGACTTCATCTACCAGCTCTACTCAGAGGAAGGGAAAGGAGTGTTTGACTGCAGGAAGAACGTGCTAGGCCACATGCAGCAGGTAGGCCAAGGTCTCCGTGATCTCTGAGGGGGTTCCAGGGCCCTCCTCAGAATGGTGCCAGTCTGTGGGAAGTGAGCATAGATTAATTCTGAAGCTATTGCAAGTGTGCAGACTTTTCAGTCATATGGAATGTCATCACCTTCAGGAGTCCTTATAGTCTGTGACACGGAGTTTATGGGAAGTACTTAGATGCTTTTCTCCTGCCGGTGACCAGACAAGCTGACCAAAAGCAACATAACGGAAGAAGGATTTATGCTGGCTGACAGTTTAAGGGGTTAGAGCCAGCCTCGGCAGGAAAGGCATGGGGGTAGGAGTGGGAGGCAGCCGGTCGCTTTGAATAGCTTTGGTCTGGAGGTCTAGGGGAATCATGAGGTGAGTCTGGGGGCTGGGCTAAGAGACAACAAATGAGCTTCCACAATAACCTGTTTTCTCCAAGTCGTCTGTCTCAAGCTCCACCCCCAAACTGGTCATTGGAAAACCTCTGATACCTTTGTCAAGTTAAATATCAGCATTTAGTAATTTTGAAGGTGGAGTTCTGGACAGTCGTATTCATTTGACCCTTTCACCAAATGAAGATCTTTTGGGAAGATAAAGCCACTTCTCTGCCTCCAGGACAGGGGCATTTCTATTCAATATCTTCCCTGCTTTTCTTTCTACTCTCCCTTTCTGTCAAGGGAGCACGCCCAGGTCACAAGGCTGGAGGTCAGCTCAGGGGACAGTGGCCCCATTTTTGTGTATTTGTTGGCCTTTGTGCATTGTAGGGAACTTTTTAATTTTCATCCATTTGTGTGTATCTGTGTGGTGTGTGTGTGTGTGTGTGTGTGTGTGTGTTTGTGTGTGCATGTGGAGGCCCAAGGTTGATATGTGGAATCACCCACACTTGCTCTCTCACACTACTCAATCTAGAAGAATTTCAATCCAGTTTAGAGCTCATTGATAGCTATTTTGCTAGTCAGCAAAGATGCCCATTTCAGGGAACTTTTAAACTAGGAGGCCCTAACTTTATATCTGAAGGGCTCGTGAATTCCTGACGTTAATGTGAGTAGGAATCTGTATATGCTCATTTTTGTGAGTCCACAGATTGTTATCAGTAAAAGAAGTTGTGATTCATCCCTGGTCTTAGAAATGGGCTGGGAAGATGGCTCAGTGGGTAAACAGCCCTCACTCTGCAAGAATGAGAATCAGAATTTGACTCTCCAGAACCCACAGAGTAAGCCAGGCATGGCCACCCATGCCTGTGATACCACTACTGGGGTGTGACATAGACAGATCCCGGAAACTAGCAGGACAGGCAGCCTGGGCTAAATGGGGAGCTTCTAATTGTGAGAGAACCCGCCTGAAGCCAGGTGTTAGGAAGCCATAGTATCTGATGTGGTGCTCTGCCCTTTGCACACGTATACACAGGAGAGCACATCTACACATTCACACGCCTGTACCACACAGAGACACAAATAGAGACCACAACACAAAGAATAACAGCTCTCTTGTTGAGAACACCTCAAGGTTATGTAGGTCAGGCTCCAGGATTTACAGGCCTGCTTCCCTCCTGACCTAGATATACAAAACCAAACCATGTTTGTGGGTTTGCAGACCACAGCATCTTATTAAGCTTTGGTATTTTTTTCATTGGGCTCTTTTTTTAAAGTATCAGGTGATTGCCATGTGACTTACATGTCATATAACTTGCCAACCACAGGGGGGAGCACCTTCTCCATTCGACAGAAACTTTGGAACCAAAATATCTGCCAAAGCTATGGAGTGGATCTCGGCCAAACTGAAGGGCTCCCACGGCACAGGTAGGAGGGGATTGGGGATGGGAAATGTACCTCAGCACCTCACTGAGAGCTATGGTGTTTTTCCTTCTTTAAGTCTGCCATTGAGAGGTCTGGCATACCGTGCTCTTTCTCCTTGACTGAATACTGACCACCATTGTGATGTCCAGAGGTTATAATTAAGCATAATTAATAGAACTATTTTATTTCTACCGCTAGTGATGGGTGACAAGTTGTTTGCTAGCATTCTTGTTAGCTAGGAGATTGCCTGGCACATAATGCTTGTCATTAGCAAGACTGTAAAATAGAGCTTTTATTTCTGTGGTGTCACGAAGCTCGTTCAAGGCCCTCACACTTAGGCTAACACTTGTTCATTGGTTTGATTTGTAGGCAAGTTACATAGGGGCAGGGGATATGTACAATTGATTTCCTAGGGCTGTGTCCTGTTTTCCTTCTTCAAACCTTAAATATTGTCTTTCTTCAATATTTCTTGCTCCCTCCTCCAGAGGTAACCTTAGGATTTGATGACAGCCCATTCCCATGATTTCTTCTAGAATGTCATGACAAGTTAATACCTCCTCAGATATGTAGTTTAGCTCAGCTTTCTATGAAGGGAAGGCCATGGTGAACTTCTGAACTTGTGTGATGTCTTATTCACACCTTGATGAGCAGCATGATAACCAGCTGACCCTCATGTATTTCCAACTTTGCTGACTCAGCATGTGCTGTGGGGTCTGGGTCTCCTTCACCCAATACCTACCACTTAATACCAACCACATCCGTAGGCTCGGCTGAGGCGCTGAGCCAGTCTCAGCGGTCCTGCGTTCACTCTTAGGTGCGCTGCTTCCCTTTCCTCCACCTGGCCCAGGACTGATACCCAGACTTCCCACATGTGGCAGTTCTTTGGGGGGCAGGCCATTTGTTTCAGTGACGGGAAACATCTGCCATCTGTTTCCCCCACTGGTATTGTCTTTGTCAGACAGCAGGGTCAAGTATGAAATTGAAGCAGGGTACTTCCGTCAGTCTATCTTAGAGGGTACGTCTGTCAGTCTATCTTAGAGGGTATGTCCGTCAGTCTATCTTAGAGGGTACGTCCATCAGTCTATATTAGAGGGTACGTCCGTCAGTCTATCTTAGAGGGTACTTCGTCAATCTATCTTAGAGGGTACGTCTGTCAGTCTATCTTAGAGGGTATGTCCGTCAGTCTATCTTAGAGGGTACGTCCATCAGTCTATATTAGAGGGTACGTCCGTCAGTCTATCTTAGACAGCAGTTTAGGTTTCGGGTAGACCCTTCCTGTGCAAACCTCCAGCTTCCTTTGTGGAAAGAAGTGAGTGCTAAATGAATCCATTCGTGCTTCAAGAAACTACAACAAATATGCACAAAACTCTTTATACTATTCCCTCTTGAGGCCTATCACACTGCCTCTTCACACTGGCTATTTGGCCCCGGCTTTTTGGTCCCCTCTCCTTATCTCAGCCTTCTTTCTCAGTCCTACTGGGTGTGTTTTTCTCAGAATCGACCTGTGAGATGTCTACCAGGAGGCTTACAAAAGGGCCACCCTACAAAAGAGATATAAATAGTTCCAATTGACCTTTTACTATTTTCAAAGTCCCAGCTCTGGCTTTTCCTCCTCTTTACAATTTGTCTACACCACATGCTGGTAGACTGGGAAAGACGCCGGTCAGTTAAAAGTCTCCTCAATAGATGGGACAGTGGTTTCTCGGGCATAATCCACATCCCGAGTGGGCTTTGCACAGAGCTAGGACCCCTCAGGACTCTGAAGAGCTGCAGTTCTTTCCTCTGTGCATGGGTTTGTTCTCTGATGGTCTCTCTCCCTTCACTGTGCTGGCCCTCCTACACAGTTTTATATGCTTATTCAGTATGTTGACTAGTTCTTAGATTTCTTTCTTTACTTTCACAGGGAAAAAATTTGTTAGTGATGATTCCATTTGTGTCCTGGGAATTCAGAAGAGAGACCTCCTGTTTAAACCAGTGGCAGAGCTAAGGAAGGCTACTGACTTTGAGTAAGTCGATGCCATGATATTTATCTGAATCTCATCACTAGGAGAAAGGGGAAATAGGAGCTTTGGGGAAAGAGCTCCAGTACCACCCTGGGTACTGCAAGGGACTCACTGTTGAGCTGCTTTAGGTAACATGAGCTTTTCTGAAGCTAAATACACACACACACACACACACACACACTACACTTGATATGGTGGTGCATACCTGTCATCCCAGCAGTTGCTTGACCAGCTGAAGGTTTTCTTTCCGATTTAAGGCCACCCTAGGCTACTTTGTCTTGAAATGAAAAAGAGGAACCTTATCCCAGATATATTTAGGTGACTACCACAAAAGCCAGTTTTCTGGTGAGACTATTCAGTGCTCGGCGGTCTGTAGCAGACAGAAGTTGTCTTCCAGCAGACATATTTGACAGCTGACTTTTCTTCCTGACAGGCACCGTATCCCCAAGCAACAGTGGTGGCTGAAACTGCGGCCGATCATGAAGATCTTGGCAAAGTATGAGGCAAGCTATGACATGTCAGACGTAGGCAAGCTGGAGCCGGTGCATAACCACGGAGAACTATCAGCCATCTGATTGAATATGCCGTCTCCTGACCTGCACACTTACCTAGGGAAGCCTGTAATGTTCTCCAGGGACCACCCCTTTTTGTAACATAGTTATTTATCAGCACTCTATGCAAGAATTGTTGGCCGAGTATTGTCAGCAGTAATAATCAGAGAGCATCACTTGCTATAACCATTGACGCAACAGACCCTAAGACATGAAACCCAGCCTCGCGCGATTGATCACGTGTCAGTTTTCTACTGTACCGGGTACTACTGTCTTGTGCTTTACCATGTGTGTATCTTGTGGGATTAAACATTTGGTTACAACTCCCATGGTACTCGTTTATTGTTTTAAGTTAGGCGTCTGAAACCTCAAGATGATTTTTTTCCCATGCCACCAAAGGTTTCCTCAGCAGTTTTGTGGACAGGGGTTAGCAAAGTCTCCTTAGATGCTCCAGGGACAGGTGTAGATAGGGACCCTGCAAATGCAAAGTCATAAGAGGAGGGGAAAGACAGCATAGTGTTAGCCACCAGCTATGTGTCATTTAGTCAGCATGGAACTCCTATGTGGCTATACTGAAAATCTATGGAAGGGGGATGGGTCAGGGAACCTGAGTTTGAACCTCATGGACATGCACTAGCAGAGACAGACAGATCTCTCGAGCGTGGGCAGCCATCCTAGTCTGCTTAGTGACTCCAGGCCAGTGAGGGAACCTGTTTCGGAAAAACAAAACATGGTGGGTGATGTCTGATGGAGTCTTCTAGCCTCCACATGCATATATATGCAGATTATCTTTTCTCTGTCTCATCTCCACCTCCAACCACCATCTCGCACACAAACACACTGGCCTGAGACCTAAGTATGGTGCTTACTTGGCCTTAACACCGATGATCATACCTGAGAAATTATTAACTCCCAGTCTATGATTTTAGTTACTGCAGGGGTAGCCTAGCATTGTTTTGGTAGACCAGACAACCTTGAGCTCACAGGGATCCTTCCACCTCCCAAGTGCTAGGATTAAGATGTACTTCTCTACTCTGTGCTAGGTTTATGATTTTTTTTCCAATCAGATCACATACAGGATTTTAAAAGCACAGCTCTGAGCTAGTGATTCTCAATTTCAGCCTTAGTTGTACGACAAAGCTGCCAAGGTTTCGAAAGACAATCCGGTATCAGCCTCTTCAAAAGCAGCCAGGGTGCTGGGTTTTTCACCCTCTGGAAGATTTTTCAACTCAACTGTTTAGGGTAAATGATGGGGTCCTTGGCAAAAGCCTATCCACTCTACCCCACGACGCTCCAGCCTGATGAGTTGTCTGGAGGTCAAAGCATCCCTGCCTCTTGTCACTAGTCTGTGTCTTCTCACTTCCGCCTAAAGGCATCCTCCGGAACATCCTTGCAGCAGACATGAGGAAATGTTTACAGAGAAAAGGGATGACTAAATGTCAGTTGTGTTTGAGGATAAATAAAACAGACACTCAGTTTTCTTCCTGTCTCAGTAGAGACAGAGGGCAAAAGCTTGAGGTAACATTAACTTAACAAGCACCCGTGGAGGCTCACTGGGCAGCTCCGTGTAACTCAGCGTTCACACCCTGCTTCCTTCAGGCCTGCAGTGTGACACCACACACACACACACACACACACACACACACACACACACACACACACTCTCCATGCCAAGTTCTGTACTTCCTGTAAGGATTCTAAATGATCTACTTGTTCTTAGTCTTTATGTGTATGAATGTTTGGCCTCCATGCATGTTTGCCAGATGCAGGCAGTGCCCATAGAATCCCTGGAAACTGTGGTTTCAGATGGCTGTGAGCTGCTATTTGGAAGATAATAACCCAAACCTGGTCTCCTGCAAGAGCGGCAAGTGCTTTTTAGCTGCTAAGTCATGTTTCTTAAAGGCCTAGACATTAATTTTAATGTAGTAAATTACTGTTTGGAATAATGACTAAAGCCCAGGTAGGTTGGAGTTGGCTTTTATTTTTAAAATAAATATTTTTATTAGTAATGTTTCAGAATGTTTCAGAAGCTTAATTTGCTCACTGTTGTCATTTAATGCATGATTAATGAATTTCTTCATGGTAACAGTATTTCCTTAAGCGTTTTTGCCCAACTTGCCAGTCAGTAAATACCTTTGGTTGGATTTTCATATGAAAATGGCTTTTGGATCAAAGAAACCAGTAACTCTTGTGATCCATCTACATTAAATCTAGCTCAGAGGCTCAGTTTTTAAGAGCATCTGACTTCTTACGTATACTCAAAGATATTCATCTTATGATCCACGATGGGTCTTTGGCGAGTTTTGAGTTCTCTGGTCCCAGAATAGCCAGGCCGTGCGTGCTCTTCCCGATGCCGAGGTATCTGCAAAGGAGAAGGCACGTTGGACTGTTTTCTATTGGAAGCATTAGTGGTCAACAGGAAGCCTTCATCATCCTGAGTTACCCTACCCCCAGCCCACACAGGAAGCCAGAGCACACACTCACTTATGGCTCACAGAGGTCAGCTTGTCGTGGGTGACAGCGAAGAGCTGTTCCCGGTATGTCTGCTTCATCTCATCGGAGAGGCCGTACAGGAAGTGGTCCATTCCTAAAAGTTAAAGCACAGGTATGGCTGGGGAGCAGGCTGCATAGGAGCCTCTGTGCTCAAAGGACAGCAGGGACACTCCTGTCACTTTTAGGGTATGCTCTTCAACCTAGAGGTCTGCACGGGCAAGACAGATCAAACCTGACATCCTCCTCTGCAAAACAGGACCTGACCCGTTATAGCTCCCTTTTTCAGAGCACAGATGGAGACTCAGTATAGGCCACGTGTGGAGGTTACCATATCAAACGGAAGCAGCACTAAGGATGTGGCCAGGCTTGTGCTGTGTCAAAATATGTTCCCTCACCCAAACTAGCGATCAGATCCCTTTGGAGCTAGAGTCACAGGTGGGTGTTAGCTGCCAGATTCAGGTGCTGAGATCCAAACTCAGCTTTACAAGAGCAATAGCCACTCTTAGATGATGAGCCATGTACCTACCTAGCTCCACCCATCTTGTTTTTTAAGACAAGGTCTCCCTCACTGGCCTGGAGCTCACCAAGCTGGGTCATCTGGCTAACTGCTGAGCTCAAGATTCTACCTGTTCTCACCTTCCCAGGGCTGGGATTAAAAAGCTCTTACTACCGTGCCTGGCTTTTTACACGGATTCAACCAAGGTTGGACCTTTTGCTTAACGAGAATTTTAATAATGGAGCTATCTCTCCAGTCCACAAGAAGCTGCAATGTCAATGTTCCAGCCTTCAGGTGTAGATATCATGTTACACAGGACAGAGAGATGGGAGGAACTGGAACAACATAGTGGCTACCATGTTTCATGCATGTGAGCACAGAGACGGGTGACTTAGAATACTGTATGGAATTCTGCCTGGGGAAACCATGCACCCAGGTTTCCAGAACTCAACGTACCTTTATCCGATGGAGCAACAGGAGAATCCACAGCGGAGAAAACGGAAAGCTTGGCTTCATCAATGTCCTGCTGTGTGAACTTTCCAGATTTAGCCCAGTCTATAGCCTTCCCAAAAGACTGTAGTGTTTCTATGGAGTTTGGATCCCTGGAAAACCCAATAAAATCAATACAGAAGCATTATATCATAAGGGGAAACAATCTATGGTAATCATGTAGATTTAACAGTTATTTTTTCCCCTTCTGATAGTCTATACTCTACATAACCCAATGACAGAGCTCACTCTCTGGAGCAATTTAAATCTGACTCAGGAAGCCCCACAACACGCTCTCTGTATTTAATACTGCAATTCACCTCACTGCTAGACTGTGACTTCATCTGTAAAGGAAGTCTAGTGGATGGAGGGGTGTCAGGACTCCCTAAGACATTAATGGAGAAGACACACGTTAAACTAGCCCCTTACTTCCTTAGACGGACCCAGAATAATCTAGAAGTTAGCTGGAGGTGGGATGGGGTGGGGGGTGCAGGGAGCTTGGAGTACTTTCTTGTGTCTAAGACAAAGCTCCTCTTAGTTCTTTAGGCTCATGATCAAGGAACTGAAGATGTGTCCATGGGACCCTCCCTGTTTAAAGTTGAGTTCTATGGTACAGTCAGGACAAGGAGAAAGATTGGTGGCAGGTGGTGCTCTTGACACATCGGTGTACAAGAATTCAATAGTGGCTCAGGAACTAACCATTTACAGAAAAGGGCAACAGTCTCCCTCTATGAAAACCCAACAGAACTGTATCTCAATTCCGTTCCCACCATAGAAGTAAGTTCAGAAACCATTCTGACTGCATTCTAGCAAAACAGGCTGATTATCAGGTTAGAATTTTGTCTAATATAGACAAGACAGCAACACAACTGTGTCTGTTCCTTGCAGCAAGACAGGAAAGATACAGCTGGCTATGGTTAGTTGCTCTAGATGGGGGCCAAATAAAGAGCATCTGTACTCTTTGCTGTGCTAACATTGGCAGAGCGTGCTGACATTCTGAGAGAACAGAGCCAGCGGCTGGAATGTGGGCGCTCTCACATGGGACACATGTTAACTCAGAAACTCACCTGTAAGAGTAGAGCGTGAAGATCCCGGTGTGGGTGACTTTAGCACCTCCACCATAAGCACCCCCCTTTTCTCGAATTTCCGTATGCAAGAATTTAGCTGTCATTAAACGGGCAAGGATCTTAAGGCTGAAGAGAGAGAAACCAAGTTAGAAAGAGCATGGCGCACAGGAAGCCTACTATGAAAACCAAAGCCTAGGGGTGGGGTACAGAGCTGGAAAGGAAAAGAAAGTCCAGCTAAGGTGTAAGGCCGTGTACAGTTGCCCTCTTCTAAGCACTGACTTCCGCTCCATCACCCAGGGCCGTTCTAAGCTTCTGAGGTGGCAGCGGGGCACGGAGTCCTCAGAGGAATCTGGAACGGACCCTAATTTGCAGATCTTGCTTTCAGAGATGCATCCATGAAGCCGGCTGCTGCCTCAGGGCTTCGGGACAGCCTGTCCTCCTCCCTTGTGGGTCTGTCTCTCCGCAGGACCCCTGAGGTACACTGTCTATGTGCCTCTTATCTGCCACTTTCAAAATGTCCCTGCAGCTCTCACACACTGCACGCCATCCGTCCTGAGTGGCTAACAGTGACTGCCAACCTGACGGGAAGGAGTGAATGTGGGCTGCAGCATCCCATGAACTTGGGTCCCAGACTGTGTACAGAGTGGAGTGCGAGTTAGCACCAGCAGCAATTGCTCCCCACTTCCTGGCTGTGGACTTACTATGTGTGGTTTCATGATCCTCCTGCCAAGGTTTCTTCATCCTGCAAAAACGTAGCTTCCAAGTGTGAACAAGAATAAACCTCCCTTCCGTAGTTGTTACTGTCTTGTCACAGCAGGGACAAAGGGGTGTGTGTGTGTGTGTGTGTGTGTGTGTGTGTGTGTGTGTCTCAAATGTAAGGACTTGGGTTCATTCTATCTTTATCAGAGAGATTTAACGTTTAATTATATAATTATTAAAGATGAGGAGAGTACGTTTTCTTTGAAGGACATTTGCATTTAGGGGCACAAGTATCTATATCGTTGCACACTGGACTGCTTAGGGATATAAATAATTCACAAAAATAACTGCACACAGGGGCTGGAGAGATGGCTCAGAGGTTAAGAGTACTGGCTACTCCTGCAGAGGTCTAGAGGTTCTGAGTTCAATTCCCAGCATCCACATCGTGGCTCATAACCGGCTATGATGAGATCGGGTGCCCTCTTCTGGTGTGCAGATGCATATGCAGGAAGAACACTGAATACATAATAAAATAAATCCTTTAAAAAAAAACAACTGCACCCAATACTGGGTGTTTTATTCAGAAAGATGCTATTTATAGACTCCTACTAGGTTGTTCTGTTTTGTATATGACGATTGCAGAGTGGCAAAGTCAGAGGATGCGAATGACAGACTGGTCCAATGTAACACAGGGTCCCGTGTGCAAAGCTGGTGCAGAAACTCTACATATGAAGCATGTCTTGTGCCCTCTACAGCACTCACACGCAGGCCTCTGTGTGTGTGTGCACGCGTGTGTGCGCACGCGCTTCAGAAATCAATGGTATCTTCCCTCTGAGTCTCTGTATTATAAATCGAATCAGGTCATGTACTGTGTGTGCTTTCTGAGCGCTGACTGTGTACAGGGTGAGCTCCCTTGTTTCAGACTCGAGCGTATTTATCTCCAGTGTCCTTGAAGACTTTACGTTCTGGGGCAGGCTGGCCCTGTGGTCTCATGACAAGGAGAAAAGAGAAGGGCCCAAGGGTGATGACAAACATTGTGCCCTGAGAACAGGTGGAAGGCAAGCCATTTCCAGAAGCCAGAAGCCCCTCACTCAAGGGGGAAACATGGCTGAGACTTTGAACCTGGACTCTAGCTGACAGCTTCTGCAGTGCACACCCAGTCACTTCGGCTGGACATTGGAAGTGCAGGATTGGATATTCTGTGGTCAACTGCTTGCTCTCCGCTCTTTTCCTTTTAATTGGTGTATGCTAGTAGTAAGCTCAGTCATTTGGAGTGAAAGTTCAGCTACCACGGCCATTCTTTAGACAGAAGGTCCTTAATTTTTACAGAGCCATCTCCCCAACCTGACCCTTTTCTACCTTCTAGCAAGCTGGACCAACCGTTTCACTCAAGTCTAGTTGTGAGAGGGGGATGCATTCCTCCCCAACCCCCCGCCCTCCACCTACCTGGCATGATCTGGATCGGCATAGGGGACGGTTCTGACACACTCGCCAACGTAATTCACCGGGAAGGGCAGCACGAAATGTGTCTTCATCTGGCACGGCTTGAAGGTGGGGTCCTAAGGGGCAGAGAGGGCTACGGGTCAGACCAGGACGCCCAACCCAATGTGGCCCTCAGGTTGTAAATGCAGGCGGCAGCATCCTGGCATCAACTTCTCTATGGGAGTCACTAGTGAGGCCACTGCTAAGAGCAGAACCTCACAAACTAGGAAGCTTTAATGAGAAACACTCCACCATTCGGCAAGGTGCAATAAAATGAAATTACTATTGCATTAAAGGCGTTTCAGATGGTGCACCAGTTTCCATGAACACATGAAACTACCATGCGAAGGACCAGGTCAAGCATTACAACTGTGGAAACCTGTGAGTAGAGAGGGGTGGATGTTATGGGATGTTACGCGATGGTCTGACCGGAGGCAGCCGCTGCCATGTAACCATCAGATGCTACACTGTGTAAACCGAGCAGAGATGAGACCATTTGACCCAATAAGCAGAGGCTTATGAAAGGATGGGACCCCCATTCTGGGCTGTCTCAAGAAAAGAAGGCTTAGAGTGGTAATGACAAGGGACAGCACACCCCCTGGTCTAAGGTTATGGTTCAGCCCTGGAATGGTCCCACTAGAAGAATGCTTGAGGGTATGGCAAGCCTGCCAGCCTAGGTCACTTACTGTTATCAACTTTCTGATGATCTGGGACCCATCGGCATGGGCACCTCCACTGGGGCCACTGGGTGTGGGTTTCTGAAAATAAAAAAGGATCCAAGCGTGAAGAGACACTTCCTTGAAATATTTATTAAGGCACAGACATTATAAAGTTACAGTTACATGGGTTAGCCAAGGCAGACAGGCTGCATATTGTAATGGAAGCTTAAGCATGTTTTTCAAATAGTTAATGAAGACAGCCTGTGTACAAACTTAAGGTATTTTAACCACTCTCCTCCTCCTCCCACCCCCACCCCGTGGTACTTTCTAGTCATAAAACTGTGTCTTTCGGGCCCCGTGTGACAGCACTCTGTAGGGCTGGACCCACAAGGTGGAAACAGACAACTGATTCCACAAGCTGTCCTCTGACCTTCACATACACATATACACACATATACACACATATACACACATATGAACACAGAGAGAAATAAATGTACCAGCAACAACAAAACAATGATCTAGATATATCTGTGTCCTCCAAAGCAAGAGGTTGGGGTGACAAGACAAGCTCTAGACAGAGGGTCCTACAGAGCAGCAGGTCACCTCCATGTGCTCTCCCGTCCTTAGGGTGGTGAAGAGGCCAATGAGAAGGGACGTGTGAACTGTGGCACAGATGACACTAAAGTAATTCCTACAAGAGCTGCAAAGTGACAGCTTTCTGCTGTGACAAGAGAGGCTCCCAGGGACTCAGACTCAAAAAACAAAAGCTAAACAAACGTCTGCAGATCAAAGGAGCTGTGACCTCCTGTGCCATCACTGACAGGCATTGGACGCTAGGACAAATGAGACAAAGAGAAAGGCTTTCACCAACTTGTGTGGGATTCGGGGCCCTAGCAAACTGCAAGAGACAAGGTCATCAGACTAAGGTTTCCGGCTCTTTGTTAATGGTACCGAGTCCCACGCCAAACTCTTCTCTTCCCTATTGGAAAAAGCTCACTACTGCATGTGAGCAAAAACATAGTGTGTGATGGAGACCAAAGCAAGGGTCTGAACTCACTGAAGTATGGTGATGCTGGGCAAGTCACTCAATCCTCTTATCTACCGCCTGCCTGAGAATCAGGACGCGTGTCAGGGTGAGAGGCACACCTGGGTTCCATTACCTCGACAATATGGGGGCGGACAGGCTTCCGTTCCTTTTTGCTTCGGCCGACGTTTCTAAGGAAGTTTTCCACCTCTTTCTCTGCCTGAGGCATCTGCTGAGGGGTAGCATTCACTGAGCATCTGCGGAGAAGAATCGTGTACACGTAAAACCATCTAGCCATCCCCCTCCCCTACATTTTATGAACTTATCACACCCGAGTATGAGGGACACAAAGATGTGACGTGATTAACATTGCTTTGTCATAAAATACAGAAGAGCCGTTAAATGAAACGGGATGCAGATGTGGCAAGCATGCAGCCCCTCTCATTCTGTACCCACACGTCACTGCGACACAGCTGTTAACAAATGCCTTCAGATTTATGACAAAGGGTGGAAAATTTAAAACAAAGAAACATGAATATCCCTAAAAGACTCAACAATCTGAAACTACATACTTGCTGCTAAAGTAGAGAATTACAAACAGTGTGTGTGTGTGTGTGTGTGTGTGTGTGTGTGTGTGTGTGTGTACGAGTCTACATGTGGGCCACATGTGGAGGTACCTGCCCGGGAGGCCAGGAGAAGACAGTGGATTCTCTGAAGCTGGAGTGTTACAGAGAGTTGTGAGACGCTCAATGTGGGTGCTGGGAACTGAACTCTAGTCCTCTGTAAGAGGTAGCAAATGCTCTTAACTGCTGAGCCATCTCTCCAGCCCCATACAGCAGAAACTTAAGGTACCGAAAATATTTTAAAACATCCTGTTACAAAATTCCTCCAAACTGGAGAGAATCACAAAGATCAGCCATCAGAGAACCCTGCAGTGTTTTACGGTGTGCACATTTCCCGATTTGGGCACTGAATTCACAGCCGTGACTATTGAATTCATGCCAACTGTATATGAGCTCTATACTCACTCTTTGTGTTTATTATCAATTTATTGTCTGTGAGAAACTTGCAAAAAGAGTTTTATCGAGAAGGAAGAGGACAGTCTATGGTGTGAAGTAACCCAGGCTGGTCTTGGTTGTTATAGTGAGTGCTGGCTAAGCTAGTCTGGGATGTGAAGTTGAACACAGGAGGAAGCAAGCCCAGGACACAGGTTAAGTGCTGGAGTGTAAAATGAACACTGGGAAAGGTTAGCCTGGGATGTGAGAGTGAGTGCTGGGCCAAGCTGGCCTGGGGAATTATGGTAAAGCCTGGGGCAGAAGGGCAAGCACTGAATTCAGCTGGCCTGGGTAGAGGGGGAAGGAAGTACAAGTCAGGCCCACATAAACCCAGGGCTGGAGCACTGACCCCATTCCTGCCAGCTAGCAGCCCTGTGGCATCTGTTAGTGGAGAAAGGTGTAGGTTGATGTCTTTATTCAGGAAGGCAGGTATAGGATAGAAGGAGGCCTATCATAGGACAAGAAGGAAGGATGGGTGGGAGAAAAGTTTTAGAAAGGAGAGAAAGAGCCAAAGTGAGAGAAGGAGTTGTGAGAACATTGTGGCAGATGTTAAGATTCTTTTCTGCACATAGATACAGGATGTTATGACTATTTTTAAGGGATGGGTGTGTACAGGATTTTGTGCTGTCTAGATGGGCAAATTATATCTTATCAATTGGATCAAAGGTTATTGTGTGGTGTGTTCTTTCCTGTGGTGACTTAATCGAGTCCGCACTAAGAGAGCTGGGAAATAGGCAGTCTCTGTCTGAAACTGGCCTGGCAGTGACCCACCTTGGGAACTAGACGGGTAGAGAGATTGTTGCCGGGCTCAGAGAGTAGCCGTCGGCAGTGTGAGATGGGGTGCAGCTTAGTGGGTGAGACCCTTTGCTGATTGAGATGAAAATATCCCACAGATGCCAAGTGGCCCTACGGTGCCAGCACTAGTGCGGGATAAAAGAAACCATTTTTTATTATTTACCGCGACAGAAAGGCACCAGTAATCTATGCAAAACAGAAGCTTTGATTATGCACTGTCTAATCACAATCCACTAATAATCAGTATTATCAGTAGCAAGGCACTGCATGTAAATTACTGATAATTCATCTCCATGTGTGCCTGAGCCTGAGGACAGAGAGCTAATGTAATGTGTGCAAACTGTTTCAAGACATCCGTTGTCTTGGCTAGTTTTCTATCACCTCGAACATGCTAGAGTTCTCTGAGAGGGAACCTCCACTGAGAAGAATGCTTTGTAAGATCCTGCTGTAGGGCATTCTCTTAATCAGTGACTGATGGGGGAGGGCCCAGCCCACCGTGGGTGGTGCCATCCTGGGCTGGTGTTCCTGAGTTCTATAAGGAAGCGGGCTGAGCAAGCCACAATGAACAAGTCAGGAGGGTACCCACCTGTGGCCTTTCTCCTGCCTCCAGGTTCCCACCTGCTGCCTGTCTTGGCTTTCCTCAGTGGACTGTGACCCTTTCCTGCCCAAGTTGCTTTTGGTTATGGGGTTTCATCACAGAAGCGGAAACCCCAACTGGGACCCTGAGATTGAGTAAGATAACCTTCTCTATGGATTTTTTTTTTTTTTTTTTTGGTTCTTTTTTTTTCGGAGCTGGGGACCGAACCCAGGGCCTTGTGCTTCCTAGGCAAGCGCTCTGCCACTGAGCTAAATCCCCAACCCCTGGATTTTTTACTTTATAGTTCTAGAACTTTTTTTTAAAGGTCTAATTTTTTTTTTTTTTTTTTTTTTTTTTAACTGTAAGTAAACTACAGTATTGCTGTCTTCAGACACACCAGAAGAGGGCATCAGATCCCATTACAGATGGTTGTGAGCCACTATGTGGTTGCTGGGATTTGAACTCAGGACCTTTAGAAAAGCAGTCAGTGCTCTTAACCGCTGAGCCATCTCTCCAGCCCACAGTTCTAGAACTTAATTGCTTTCTTCTCCACGTCATACAACTTTTACTAAGTTAAAATGCAATTCTTTTTATTCTCTCGGCACACTAAAGTCTAGAGTGAATCCTGTAACCTAACGCCTAAATGATACACACTTTCTCTCTTAAAGATAAATTCAGGTAATTTCATCTTCAAATGAAAAATACCTCAAAATAACACTTGACAAAATAGTGTGACTCCTAACAGCTGTTTGGGGACAGGCAGGACACCCACCTCATGTTGTCACAGTTTAGTAGATACTTCTTGATCCGGGGTAGTTTTCTCAGGATGGGCTTGATGTCTGTCATTTCGGCAATTCTTTTCATCACCTTCACCTGAACCATAGGAGGCAGACATAGAGTCAGACCACACCGACAGTCAAGACACTGCACAGTTCAGACTTTACAGGACAGCTATGGCGCTTGGGATGAGAAAAGCACCCCTAAGACTCATTTAAACACTTGATCCCCGGAAGGTCAGGGTGATGTTTGGGGAGGCTATGGAGCTCCTAGGAAGTAGAGGGGTCACAATACGCAGAAATGACTATAAGAAAGCCAATAGCTTGTACACAACAGTCTCTGCTTCTGCCTCATGATGCCACGCCTTTCCCTCCAGGATAGACTCCATCCCTTGGGAACCACAAGCTAAAGGTCTCTTCTTCCTTACATTGCCTTTGGTTACGACATTTTATCAGACTAGCAGAATAACTAATGCCAGAGTGCGATTTGTGATGCTCTGGAGTTTGGCAGAGTTGTAGAAAAGTGTCTCCACAGCACATCGTTTAGGCGCCATGTAATTTTCATGTCAGCAGTAATTTCATAGTTTCCAGTTGTCTGTTCTCTCTCTGGATAGGTCTGAAGAGCGGACATCCCTAACACAGGTTGTGACTGGCCACTGGATGTGTCCAGCTTGGGTGAAGCTGAAGGACTGTGAAGTACAAGGAAGAAAGGAAAAACACTTTCCTCCATGAAGGCTGTGTGTGTGTGTGTGTGTGTGTGTGTGTGTGTGTGTGTGTGAGTGTGTGTGTGTGTGTATGTGTGTGTGTGTGTGTGTGTGTGTGTGTGTGTGTGTGTGTGTGTGTGTGTAGGCCAGAGGACATCTTCAGCTTCCATTTCTCAGGAACCGCCCACCTTTTTAAAGAGACACTGTCTCTCACTGGCCTGGCACTCCCCAAACAGGTTAGGCTGGCCAGCCAGCAATGCTCAGGGATCCACCTGTCTCGGCCTCTTTGGCACTAGGATCTAAGCACAAACCACCAAACACAGCTTTCAGAAGGTTAGCTTTCTGAGGTGGAATCATGTATGACTGGAGAACATTACCAACTCCCGGAACCCTTGCTCATCTAGGACCAGCACGTGGCCTTGCTGGTGCCCACCTGATCCATCCCACTGAAGGTCTCCTGCAAGTCCCCTGCAGGCGTGAGTGTCTTGCCTGCTCTGAGGGCTGCGTAGAGATGCCCCGAGTCTGGGATCCCGTTGGAGAGCTCCTGAGCGCTCATCCTCACCAACACTTTGAAGTGCTCTTCTTCTTCAAAGCATGGGCTACGAAAGGAGAGGGAAGTCAGTGAGGGGAGAGAGTGACCCAGCTCCACTCCGACACCCAGAGGAGTTGTTACAGAGGAACTCAGCATCTTTCAAATGATTCCATGTGCTTTGCAATTAATTGCGAGTAAAACGAGACTAGAATCTGACAAGTGAGACAAATCACTTGGCAGAGCATTTCAGAGTTAGATATGCCACACCCCCATTTATTAATATATGGTGTGAGTAAAGTTACTTGTTAAATATTTCGCTCCACAGATGCATCATGTCTGGCAGGTTCCGCTCCAGGCAGAGGGATGAAAATAACACACCCTGTATCCCCAAAGGAAGACACAAGACAAAATTAATTAGGGTACCATGACAGACGAGGACACCCTGGAAACTGTAGCCTTTGACTGCAGTATGATGGGGCATGATGGGCTGCCTACCTGCTCGTAGGTGTCCAGCTGCGAGTCATCAGGGAGCACATGGGGGGTGACGGTCATGCCTCCCGTCTTCAGCTCGATCTGTTGAGCTTGCTCTCTGTAGTTGAGGATGCCACAACCCAGCCTGAAGAGCAAGAAGATACCCGAGTTACGGGAGCCCACCCGGGTAATGCCCGAGCTACTGGCTGTGCCTACCATTTCCACACCCTCCACAGGTTACGTACGTGTGCTAAGTCATAACCGCAGCTCTCTGTACCTGCTGTACACTGTGCAGCTTTGAATTTGTTGGCATTAACCCTCTACACGGCTCACGTGCCCTCTCACAGAGGTACGAATCCGTTTCTCCATTTGGAGCTCATGTCCAGCGCTGAGGACCTAGCCAAACGCTTCAGTAGCTACCGTCTCTTAGTAAAGACAACAGGCTGAGCATGCTTTTCCAGCCTTTAGCTCGAACGTCTTTCCTGAGTGCTATCTTCCTCCTACACACGTTCACAGACTTCATTTGCTCCAATATCTGGCAACGGGGTGGGAGGGATCTGAGAAATTCTGCGTGCTAATGTATCTAGAAGAAGCATTATCAATCTGAGCCCAGAGGACTCCTGAGAGGGGCCCTGAAAACTGGTTTAAAAGTGCAAAAAGTGGGAGTTACTAAAAAGGTTGAGACGGGGGACAGAATGTCCCAAGGATCAGGGACATTTTCCATGGCAATCCAGTCCTCAGCAGTGGCAGCAAGGGCTGCTGGGCCATGTCCAGCTTTGTTCCCCTTTATGGTCCTAGAGGAGGAGAGGAACTCTGCAGCTGCTTCCTCTCAGCTTACCACTGTCAAGGAAAACCCCAAGCACGATTCCAAATCTATCCGTACCCACCCTGGGCTGTGGGGAAAGCAGCCGCTGCAGAGTTGGCTCGGGAGAGAAGCAGAGGAGTCCACCAAACTCTGCAAAGACACCCCTCAAAGTGTAGCTACTCCTTACACTGAGTTGTTCCTACTTCCTGACTAGGTATATTCCCTTTCTTCAAGATCTTTGGCGATCCATCCGTTCAGATGCCTTCATAAGTATAATCCATCCACAGATTAATATTGTAACATTATTTATGTAAGAAAATATGACTGTAAGAGAGCAAATAGCTTGTAGATACTGTGCCGCTAAGTTTATGAAACAAAGTGACGCCCTGGGAGATGACTACCATCACAAGGGATTAACAGGGCATAACACAAATACATAAAGGACACACACACACACACACACACACACACACACACACACACACACATGATGACAAGCATGGATGTGCACCTACTGTGTTCCACAACTCACTTGGTCAGCACACTGCAGAAGAGAGGCACGAAGGGTCTCAACTCCTCCGGCAGCGTGTTTAAACTGGAAAAGGCTCGGAAATACACAATGCCGTTGGTGGGCTGCGGGCAGTACTGCACAGGGACGTCTCCAGCTGGAAAACAAAAGCAGTTGCTCTTGCTTTAACTGATCACATTTCAGTGGTTTTGTTGCTGTGGTCTTTGAAACCCGGGTTTCATGTATCCAAGGCTGTTCTCACACTAGATGCTTTGGTGAAGGATCGCCTTGGACTCTTGACCTCTCTTGCTGGGATTACAGGTAGGGGCCCTCTCACTTGGTTTTTTATATGATGCTGGGGAGGGAGCTCAAGACTGTGCATGGTGGGCAAGTTCTCTCCCTTCTGAACTACACCTCCGGCCCCTAATCATTCTTAGTATGTAAGGAATCACACTACTGCTTTTCAAGGATGAAGGCTTAAGACTTGGAAGAACACAGAAATGCCCCGTTTATTTCCTACAGCGGACACGGGTTTCCCACTGCACTTTCCTACCGGTATGACACTGAAACCCTTTGCAGTGTTACGTCATCCCTGCTTGCTGAGGCACTGAGATGGAGAAGGATCCTATTTTTCTGAACGTCCAGCTGATTTCTGCAACATCTCAGTGTCCGTTTCACCTGTAACTGAGCCCTCTACCGAGTGCTTCCCTTCATCAACACAGTTAGGTCCACAACATGGTCAGGCTCACAACATCTGACTGCATCATAGCATCTAATCTACACGCTGATAGTCTCCCGCACTGAGTAGTGTGTAATGCCCTGTCCTCCACAAGCCCTCAATGTCCTTATGACCTTAGGGTGTCCCCCCATCTCTAGGGTAGGTTTTTAGGGTTCTATTTAACATTTCTCCACCCAGCACAGTGCCCTACACATGAAAAAGGAATGAAAACTTTTGTTGATGATCGATTTATTGTCCCTATGAAAGAGACAGAAACTTACTAGAGAAAATTAATGAGATTTGCATCTAAATAAATTATAAGAGGGGTTGGGGTGATTGCTCTGTACGTAAGTTTCCTGCCTCACATGCATGAGCACCAAAGCTTGGATCTCCAGACAGACATCCATGTAAAATGTCACATGGGCATAGCAGCCACCTGTAGTTTTAGAAGGTTGGAGACGGGACTCCCCAGAAAAGGCTGTCTAGAAAGAGTAGCCCTAATAGTCAACTCTAGGTTGGAAGACCCTGCCTTAATAAATAATGTACGAGGTCAGTGGAGAATGATCCCCAATATCAACCTCCACATGCACATGCTCCCACATGTTCCCACAACCACATACATGTATACATACACACACACACCCATGCCGACATATGAAAATGGAAAAATAAAAATCTGTAGATTAAAACATTAACCCCAATATCTAGAAACACCCCCCACCTGCCTACACAAACCTATTAAACACCTATTACAAGTGAGATATTCACTGTTAAAATATGCAAGGTGGATTGGAGATAACTCACTAGAAACAGTGTACCTAAGCTGGGGTTGTCATCAAGTGCTTGCCTAGCACACAGGAGACTCTCAGTTGTTCCAAGATCAAATCATATGGAATCAAATCCCGTCCTCCACAGTGCGCATTAAAGTCCAACGCTGGTCTGAATCAAAAACTATCCATGGCCACTCAGGAGTTCATTCACCTGCTATCATCTTCCAGGAACATGCTATTCTAGAGATAACTGTCTCCCATGCCACCAGCCACAAGCTAGCCTGGGGTCTTGTAAGCAGTGAGACAGGAGTCCAAGAGCGCCCCAGGCCCTTTCCCTGCCATCACTGCCTAACTCCTCCAGGGGTTTACCCTACCACATCCTCTTCTTCAAAATAATTCTCAAGGGCCGGGAGAAAGCTCAGTTGGTGCAAACAAAGGCCTGAGTTGGATCCTCACAATCTCCTTTTAAAAAAAAGACCTGGAGGTGGAGGTACACGCTGGTAATCCCTGAGCTGGGAGATGGAGGCAGGTAGTTCTCTTGGATCTGCAGCTTGACTGAATTGCAAAACCCTAGTACCAGTGAGGACAGGTAGAAAGCACCTGAGGAATTAAACCAAGATTGGCCTTTGGTCTAGACACACACACACACACACACACACACACACACACACACACACACACGCACGCACGCACACACACGCACGCACACACGGCACACACATGCATACATATGTATGTGCACATACAAACCAAACAATAACAATTTGCAAGGCATACCAACAGTAGAGCCATATAAACAGGCTGTTCATTGAGATGTTTTCTGGAAAACATCTAAAACCTGCCCCTGCCTGTTTGCAAATTGCGATTCAACACAGTCAAAGAACCCAGGCACCCATGGGAATGGCTTGATGATGACCTGAGAGGGCGATGTCAAACTTGGTGAAAGGCATGGTGGGCTCGATGTCAGAGACTTTTAGTGCCGGGAGACAGGAGGCGTCTTGATGTTTACTTTGCTGCTTCTGCAATTCTAAACCTGAAGTGGAGAAAAAGAAGAGACAAAGAAACAGAAAGTGAAAAAACCCAAAGGAACCTGCCTATAAGGTTTGGAGTTTGGAGGTTTTAGGGTCTGAATGTGCTATATTCTTCATTATCCAAGATGCACCAGGAGGTACTGAGGCCACAAGCTGAGAGGATCTGATCCTCACGGTGGACAAGGGACTGCCGCTCCATGTCTAGGCAAACCGATGTCACTGCGAGATTCTGCAGCTTCCTGGGCACTCCAATTGCTCCTCACTTGTATACACTCAGTAATTATCTGAAACACTCAGCTATCTTACTTTTTCCTTTTCTCAAATCAAAAGGTCCCTTGTGGTAAGGACTTTTGTCTTTTATGCAAGTCGGTCACCAAAGACACTGATGACTAGCCTTAATAAACCTTTCCCCACACACAGGCATTTTCTGTCTGGACTTCAACCCACAGAATTTCTAACTACTGAACTGCACGATTTAAAACCCACAGAGTGGTTTTTAAAACAACCATTGTGGTACCAGCACTGTGCCTCCCTACTTTAAAGGGGCTCTGTCACGCATGTGTACAGGAAAAACACCTTCTATAACACGAGCATCGTCGTTAACGTCTTTGCTACTGCTCTATTTCAATCTTCAACTTGATGCAACCTAGAGATACTTGGACCAGGCTGACTTGGGTATGTCTGTGAGGGGACTGTCTGTCTGGACTGAGCTAACTGAGGTAGGAAGACCTACCCTGAATGTAGGTGCCACCATTCCTGAGCTGGGCTCTGAACTGTGTAAAAGTGAAGAAAGCTAGCCAAGCACAGGCAAGTGGACACGCATGCGTGCATGCTCTGTGCTCTGACCTTGACTCAGGATGGGCTTTGATAGCTGTTTCACATGCCTGCCACCTTAGCCTCCCTCCTATGGTG